>NC_090878.1:24175796-24183296 GCF_036669935.1 Montipora foliosa
ATGAATGGCTAAAATTGAAACAGAAATTTTAAGCAAAGCCGTCTCAAAACCTATAGTTTGGAAACGCTACATTGACTATGTCTTTTCCCTTTGGGACATGAGTAAACCGAACATAGCGACTTCCATCGAACAAGTAAATTTACATCACCCTACGATTAAATTCACGGCAGAAATATCTGCCACTAAAACTGTGTTTCTAGACACAATAGTATACAAAGGAACGAGATGCAAGGATCAAAAAACACATGTTAAACCAACGGAGAGCTTCCAATATATGGATTTCACCTCTTGTCACCCACCAAGCAATAAAAGGTGAAGCTCTATGAATCCTCAAAACACACTTTCAAGGAAAACATTTGAAAATTTAAAATACATTTGCGGGATAGAGGTTACCCACACAATTTGGTAGAAAAACTACTATAAGAAATCAAATTGACAAAGAGGGACTCCGTGCTTAAAGGAAATACCAAAACAAAAACAAAAGCTTTTTGTAACACAACAGCAGACATCAGTGTCAAACCTGGAACAAGTTTTACTCAAAAAATGTCAACCCCTACTTGGCCAAATCTTTAAAGAGCCACCTATTATTGGGAGTAAAAACTAACGGTAAAAGCGCGCGACGTTTCGACCGAACTTCGGTCAGTATCAAGCCAAAAGTCACATAAAATTTTTTGCTTAAGTATAAATATAAAACAAAGAAGTGAAAGTATGTTAAGTTTGAAAATGTAAAAAAGGGGTGTTAAAAAACATGCAAGAATAACACAATTCAAAATGTAAAAAACTTTCGCACAAATTGAGTTTGACTGTACATGGAGACTTGGTCTCAGTTCATTAAAAAAATAAAAATAAAATAAATGAGGCAGTCAAACTTGTTCTTGCACTTTTTTAAGATGGTAAAATTCTTGCTAAGATCATTTTTGCACATAAGAACGTTTCAAACGGAAATGTTTTCCAATCGAGGAAGACGCATTCTTGTGCTCGTCTACGCGTTGATGCAAATGCTGCCGCGTGTAACCAACATAACCTGCATCACACAGGTCACATTTAAATTGATAAACAAGAGATGGTTGGTCGACAATAGATGGCTTGACTTCAGACGGTTTCAGATATTGTTTGATCTTGTGGCTGACACACGTGGGCTGGAAGCTAGGTCACTTGAATTTTCTGGCTCAGATCTCTGAGTTGCGCTCTTTCCGTAGAGTATGTGAGCACCTTATGTAGGAATGTTTGTCATGTATCATGTATTGTTCTCTATTCGTATAAATTAGGTAGCCATTCGTGGTCACTAGTCCCTCTTCCACTTTGGATCCAATAAACTAATGTGTTCTCTCAAGTGTTCTCTCTTTCTCCGAATCGACACTTAGAATATTGGCTGAAGTGACCGTCCAGCCCACTTTGTCAGCCATAAGATCAAACAACCTCTGAAACCGCGCGACGTCAAGCCGTCTATTTTCAACCAACAATCCCTTGTTTGTGAATTTACACGTGACATGTGTGATGCAAGTTATGTTGGTTACACGCGGCGGCATTTGCATCAACGCGTAGACGAGCACAAGAATGCGTCTTCCTCTATTGGAAAACATTTCCGTGTGAAACATTCTCATGTGCCCAATGATCTTACCAACAATTTTACCATCTTAAAAAAGTGCAAGAAGTTTGACTGTCTCATTTATGAAATGTTTTTTTTCATTAATTAACTGAGACCAAGTCTCATTGTTCAGTCACACTCAATTCGTGCGAAAGTTTTTTTTTTCTTTTTGTTATTCTTGCATGTTTTTTAACACCCCTTTTTTACATTTTCATACTTTACATACTTTTACTTCTTTTTTTTATATTTATACTTATGCAAAAATTTTTATCTTCACTTTTGGCTTGATAATGACAGAAGTTCGAACGAAGCGTCGCGCGCTGTTGCCCTTAGATTTCCTCTTACGTTACTTATCTAAAAAACGTATATTTCGCGCAAGGTTGTTCCCAGGGTCTCTCTTTGTCTTTGTCTTCTCAACGACAATGGAGACCCTGGGAACGAGGTTGATATTTCGCGTACTTGTACTTGTATTTATTTAACTCTAAAAGTTCCGTACTCTTAACCTCAATTATCCCGAAAAGGTAACAAAAATATTAATGCTTATTACCCTGATGAACTGAGCAGATCTTGAAAAGCCCCATGGTGTTGAATTTGGAGCTGTGAGTGCGAACAAAGGCTTTCCACTTGGGCAGATCGTAATTTCTCTTTGGCGTTTGCAAAGAGATTCCAATTCGCGGATTTGACTTGCTGCAGTCCTGTACAACACAGCGACAAGCCAGTATATTTGCCAATTTTTTTTTTTTACAAACGATGAGCATGCACAACGGGACGTTTTTCCACTTGTGGAGCTGTCACCTCGCCTCTGAGCACTTTGGTTTTGATGATATGACGACGTCACGAACTCCCTGGGATCTTACTGGGACAAGTAATGGCGGACGCTCATTCACGAAAAGCATGCATCGAAAAAGCGCACTTCCATTTGGAATTTCCAACTCAAATTTCGCAGGCGTAATTATTGGCCTTCAAAGGTCACGAAAAGCAAAAAACAAGAAAAAGTCAAAATTTCGTTTCAGTAGCACTTTAATGATACAAATTTCTATAGAGTAGAATTTACTGACAATGTACTTGAAATTCCCGGAATTTCTAATACCAACTTTTTCTAATACCTAAAAGTCGTAAAGCCGCCTATAAATGCACCCTTGTGCCAGAGATATGGAGAGCATTAAATGAGCGGGAATTAATCAAATAGTGTCCCAGAGCTTGATAGAAGGTGTCTTAGGTATTGCGATGATTATTGTTTAGGGCCTCTTCATAATGAGCCTGGCTGGCCAGGGCTGGCCTGGTTTCCGAGATGTTGCTTCGCCTCTAAATCCTTTGTAAAAGCTTCGATGTGTTCGTATGAGAAGGCGGGTTGGCTCGGTTGCCGAGATCTCGGTAGCGGGCTGAAAATTTTGTTATATGAACTCTTCATCCTGGTTACCAGGAGGAAAATAATACAATACATTTTCGTGATAAAAGGACATTACCGAGTTTTTACTTCTCTTTTCTTCGATAACGAAGCTTAGATTGGTTTCATTTGATAGTTACCGTAGAGTCAAAATTAATTTGAGGTTGCTTAAACAAAGAAAATCGAGAAATTGTCGCCAAGCTTGTTCGTTACATTTTACACCTGAATGGTCGCGTCACAACTTTTTCAAAATTTTCATCTCGGAAAGCGGGCTTAAAGTCGCCATATGAACAGAAACCAATTTCATCTCGGTAACCGATCCATCTCGGTCAACCGGGGTCATGTGAAGAGCCCCATAATTGCATGATAATATTGTCAAATTACTGTGGATGTGCAAGTATCAGTCCACTAGGCAATTTGACAATGGTTCGACCAAAGTTATTATCAACAAAAGGACTAAAGCGGATGCTACATTGTACTTTGTTTAGAGCAAGTATTCGTCACATTCTTAATTTTTCCAAACAAAAAAAGCAATTTAGTCATCCTAGTTACGGTCACAGATTACCAAATACGTTGCTATGTTTTTATCTCTGTTCAATTTAAGGAAACCTTGCATTCAGAAAGCCAGTAAATCCTTCAGAATCTTTTCGAGATGACTATGTAGTAGATGGAAACCTCGAGACTCGGAGCAATTATTTGTTCTTCTGGCAAGTTGACTTGGGAAGGATGGTACCAGTGAAAGAAGTGTACTACTATATCAGATATGATTATCCATTCGTGGTCAGAGTAGGTAAGGTGGCTAAAAACATAGATATTTACCTTTTCTGTTCTCAGCTGACAAGGAAAAGAAGGAAACACATTTGCACTGTGACCATTCCTTTCATGAAAGATTCAAGCAGAGAGATTTCATGACAATTTCTTGTTTTCTTGTAAACTATGATGATTTTTATTACATAAAGTAATTTTCTTGGAAGAAATTTTTAAACCATTCTCCTTTTTTTATTTTTATCCCTTGTTTCTAAAGAAAACATGGAACTTAATTTTAAAATAAAAACTTCAGATCAGACTTTAAAGTTTTTAAAAACTTTAGATCACAGATGTACACCCATGCAGTTGTTCAAAGGACGGATAGCTTTGTCCGGTGTATGCTTGTCCAAATGTGACAAAATATCAAGATTGTCAATTTCATGTGTCAACTATACATTTATAAATCAAGTTTCCTATATTCATATCAAATTGTCAGATGTTTATGTCAAACGATATACTTATACATCAAGGTTTTTTCAATATTCATATCAAGTTCCCAGATATTCATGTCAAAACATCTTCCCTTACCAATGCATCCATGCCTATATCGAGCAGACTTTTTCATATTTGGAAAAAAACAATCATGTCAAGTTTTAAAAATCAAGAAAGCCTGGTGCTGAGCATTTCAAAAAGGAAGAGGCAGCATGAGAACCAGCCGTACAATAAACAACATGGCGGCCACGAATCTCTTCAAAAGTTCTTCGTAAACTGATCTTGCGTGTCTGTGTTCGCAATGCACCGCAAAGCAGAGTAGTACCAAGAAACGTTACGAGTATCAACGCCGCATCATCGAAATACGTCTTCACCAGGTGACTCTCAGTTATGACGCCATTGAGCAGATGATGAAAGCTCTCAAGACAAATCTTGGTGTACTGCCATAACATCCAGGAAAGTGACATCGAGAACAGTACAGCAGGTTCAAACGGCTTCTTTATAGCCCACAGCTTAGTAGCTGCGACTTGGATGATCGAGTATTGTAGGTATGAATGTGTGATGTTTTTGTAAATAGTTTCACAATGTTGATTGGAATTACGGTCGTTTCTCCTACGGGTCGTTTGGCCTACCGTCTGTTCGCCTACGTCTAGACTCGATTCGCCTACGTCCAGTAAGTCAGTTCGCCTACGTCTTAAACTCCGTACTATGACAATCATTGTGTAAAACAGTTGATTCACCTACTTGATGTGCGGTGTCGGAGTTCGTAAACAAGCGATGCCATTTTTGACGGTCGATGCCATTCTTAGTAACCTGGGCCCTGTTCCTCAAAAGCCGATTAACGCTAATCCCACATTAAAAATAAACCAAGCAGTTCATTTCTCTACTCCCAAATGCTGGTCAACGCAGATTTTCTGCAGAACTTTACATGAGAAGACGTCAATCTTGAAAAACAAAAATAAGCAAAAGAAACTTTCACCAAAAAGTTGAAAACGCGAAACAAAAGTTTACGCTAATCCTGGATTAAGTTAATCGGCTTTCGAGGAACCAGGCCCTGAAGCCTTTTTATTTGGTTAGCTTTCAATAAATTGTTAGGATTTGCTTTATTTAAATGCTTCAGAAAAATGGCCTAATTGAAACCGATATTTCGGTAGTGTAGAGGACTGAGGTTAAGTGCATTTGCTCTTAAGCCATTGAATCGAGTGTTCGATCAACTTTTTCTAATTTTTTTAAAAACATTTTTCTAAGGTTTTTTCTCATTTTTTTTTTTATATTAAATTCTAAGTGACATACGCTGCCAGGTGTGCCGGGGGTTCTCCTTCTCTTTCGCTTCCCCTGTTGGTTCCACTCCAGTGCTCTCTTGACTACATGTCCATCTGGTCTCCTCAACGTGTGGCCGATCCATCCCCAAGCTCTTTGTCTTATCTCTTGCTCTATCGGTCGCTGCCCTCTTTGTCTCCAAAGCTCCTTGTTGCTGATTTTTCTAGGCCACCAAATCCGCAAGATGTTCCTCAGGCTCTTATTGATCAACACCTGCAACTTCTGCTCCAATCCCTTAGTCAGCCTCCAAATTTCAGAGCCATACAAGAGCACCTCCTTCACATTTGACCCAGAGACTCTTAGCTTGGTCTTGGTTGTTAGTGCTATGGATCATCATATTGGTCTCAGCATCGCAAATGCTGCCCTGTCTTGCCTTTCCAATTTGTGCCTGAATGTCCTCGTCAGTTCCTCCCTTCTTGCTTACAATGCTCCCATAAAACTCATCCACTTCCTTAATCCCGCCCCCCTCCCGGGCCCCCTGGAACCGACACACCATCGCCACGTTTGGTACTAATACGCATTAACTTTGTCTTGATGGCAGTGATCTTCAGGCCTACCTTCGCACCTTGTACCTCCAAAGCCCATGTCTTATCCCTCATATCCTGCATTCTGTGCTACAGAAGGGCCCGATCATCGGCAAAGACAAGGTCTTCTAAGGATGTCGTAAAGGTCCACTGAATACCTCTCTTCCTATCAATGCTAATCTAGTCCTAGATTAAGTATATTTTTGCTCATTTGCAAACGACAAACTGTGAAAATAGTTCTAAGCCTCGTCCAAATGTTAATTGAAATACCTCTTCCACTATTGCCGAAGCCGGCTTGAATATGGCATACGGCATACGGCTTGCTCAATTAAGCTAACGACGCGAAACGGATCGAAAATACTTGTCATCCTATTGGTTGATTTCAACGAGGGACGCCACTCGCGGCAGCTTCAACGAACATTTGGTCAAGATCTGCTCTCATGGATTAGAGCACACAGCCGAAGAAGGAATCCACTGTGTATTCCGAAACCGGTCTTGCAACCTGATACAACGTTCTCTGCAGCGAACCTATCAGCAACACTATGACCAACTTGAAAAAGCGCATCTTAGCTAATGCTCCTATTGTCGCATACAGGAAGGACAAATCACTCAAACTTGAAACCTCCTAAACCTAGCAAATCCTAGGAACGCACTGGTTTCCTGAACATTCAGCGGCAAAGCATTACTAAATCCTGACGCACCTCCTATCTCTTAATTAAGTCGCAAAATAGAAAGACCACGAGCTCTTGGACCACCTCAAGTCAGAGTTATATTTTTTTCGTCTTTAAAAAGTAAGCGGAGTTATATACGGTAAGGAGGGTGACAATATCACAACTACCTTATATATATTTTTTCATCTAACTAAGTTTGCGTATCGCATGAAAGCACACGAACTAAAAAAACACTAATTTATAAAAATCATGATACTGAGAACAAATTGAAACAATGATAAACATTCAACCGGGCAGTAAAGTTAGCCTCCTTGCAGCCGTTTTTTGTGTCGGTCCCATTCTCCCTCCCCACAAAGATGACAACTTTGAAAACAGGGCTTTTTTTTGTTGCATGGAAATTATTCTTGTACGATCAGTACTGGGTGGATTTTGTCCTGTTTGGTTGGCACAACCTGGGAACATGGTCAGTTTTCTACACTCATTACTGTTACAGTAACAGTTCTTGGCACAGTTGTCACAGCATAAATGTTTTGGGTCACGGCAGTTGACATGTTTGCAATTGTCAAACTGACACATAAGAGTTTTCCTACGACATTCTTCTGATTTAACATATTGCTTTATGTCTTTCTCAACATGATTGAGAAGTAGCCCTTGATAAATAATGTGGGCAACAGTCTGTTTGCCATCCCTTCCACCTCGACCGGTCTCCTGTAAATAAGCCTCTATATTTTTTGACGGCCCAAAATGTATAACTCTGTATACTCCTCTACT
>NC_090878.1:24195796-24198296 GCF_036669935.1 Montipora foliosa
AATGACCGACAGAAATGTTCTTCATTTTATCAGCTTTCTTGGACATAAATTTGACCGAAAACTGATGAGGCACGAATATTTTTGGATTTTTTTGAGATAATCGGATTAGCGATCAATGCGTAATGTGATAAGGGGATGACAAGTCAAATTTTGCGACCCGTTGCTAACGGCAACGGAAGCGATCGCATTACGAATAATGAACATCTGTTTGCAAAAAACCACCCAAATAACCGGTTTTTCGACGGAAAATTCATCCCAGAGGATAAAACTATTTACTGGACATGTAATAAAGGTAAATATGTGCGAGCGAAAGCGAAAACAAGCGAATATTTTGAGGAAAAACACAATTCTGTGAGATCAAAGGACATGTGCTCACAAACACGCAATTGTTTCGCTAAATAATTAATCTTACCTTTTCAGCGATTTTAACGCTTGAAATCCCATCCAATGAACCACAAATCCTTTTCTTTATCTATTCCGAAGCCTGTAGTGTAATTTTTTGGCTGAAAAACTTTAGAAAAACCGCTTCGCGAGAGCTCGGCGATCGATTGAAAATTTGGTCATCGCATCGGCTCAAATTGCCTGAATTAGAATGGACGTCATGTAGGCGTAATGAAAGGTAGAAAGCCGAGATTTTCAGGGAAGCTGGGGCTATATCTCCCCAGTAAACACGCCAAATTTCAGCGCGATCGATGAAAAGGGCGCTGCGCTACGAATCTTACAAGTTCCGATACGCCAGCGTATCGGATTAAGGCCCCCCTGTGGGAAAAGAGTTTTAAATTAAACTTTTCTGCTAATTAAGCTTTCATTTCTGGTGAATTCAGCTTTATTCTAAGGGATTCTCATGTCCACAAATGATAGAAGTCTTCACAGCTCTTTAGAAGTAAAGATAGGTTCTTCGAAAAGCTTCTGCTTCTAATAGCATCTGATATTAATAACAGTTCTAGACCCAGTTCTCGGTTCTAGGCCTTTTACTTTTCTTGATTTATATCAATGATATTTATAATTCTTCTGAGAAGCTTTCTTTTTATTTCTTTGCTGATGATACAAACCTGCTGTATGATGACAAGGATTTGAAGTCGCTAGAAAGTGTAGTGAACATCAAATTGCAGAAAGTCTGTAACTGGTTAAATGCAAATGAGCTGACCGTAAATGCAAAAAAATCAAATTCTGTCCGACCTTTTTAGGCCATCACAAAAGAAGCTTAACTATCAGATTAATATAAGGATATATAACAATGCCTTAAATAGTGATATTTCTCTTGAATGTAAAGATTATGTAAAGTTCCTGGTAATGCTCATCGATAAAAACTTGACCTGAACTTATCATACCGATTATATTGCCTCTAAAATTAGCAGAGTTATTAGAATTATGTAAAGTTCAAAAAAAGAGCAGCAGTGTTTAAAAACACGAGGCATAGCCGAGTGTTTTTAGACCCGTTAAAACACGCGCTGCGAGTTTTTTGAACGGCTTCAAAAACATTCCACAAAGAAGGTGTCCCTCTGGACTAAAAACAATGGTTCAAATTGTGAGAAGTAAATGTTAGCATACAAGAAAAACAAGCTATGCCTTATTAGTATTCTTTATATAAAGAATACTAATGAGGAGTGTTTTAGCTCATACACGTACGTTTTATTGGTGTTTTGATAGGCTGTTAGGCTGTTGTCATGAATTATTAATGCGTTTTTGAATGCACGATTCAGGCACTCCGTCCCTTTAATCAAAATTTACCGTTCTCTGATTTTCCCATCTACTTACCATGGAATTGCTGCCTGGGGCCAAGCTGCACAGGTTTATTTGAGGAAGATCTTTATCTTACAGAAACGAGCTCTTCGCCTGGTAATAGATCTCATGCTATTTTTTTGTTTGTCTCCGCTAATGTTTTACCCCTCAAACTGCTTTATTTTGAAACAGTGTGTTCTTTTATGCATGACATATCTACTAATTCTGCGCCTCAGAATATCTGTGATCTTTTCACCTGTTCATCCGACCGGCGTTCATTCATATAACGCTAGATTTTCTGATGTTGGTAACTTACATGCTAATATATCAAGAGTGAGTATTCGACTTAATTCGCTT
The DNA here is from genome assembly GCF_036669935.1 of Montipora foliosa. Taxonomy (NCBI): domain Eukaryota; kingdom Metazoa; phylum Cnidaria; class Anthozoa; order Scleractinia; family Acroporidae; genus Montipora; species Montipora foliosa. Next base: position 24,197,876 of record NC_090878.1, read on the forward strand.
TCCATTTTTGGAGCTAAGCTATGAAATTGCCTGAAGCCTGTCTTGCGCAGACTTAGGAAAAGACCTTTTAAAAACAAAAGTCACCAATTTTTTACTTGCGGTGCTTGGTAATGACAGAGTTGACTCTGGTAATGAGGATGATTATGTTGATGTCTCAACGTTAATCTTAAAAATTACTAGTTATCATTAATCACACCCTAGTTATCATTATTACTTTCTAATGTTTCATCATAGTTAATGCATGAAGATGGTTATGAAACTCGACAAGTTCCTTTGTCTCATGTTTTTGTCCGTATTTTTGGCCTTGACCCTGCACAAAACGCACCTTTTTTCAAGAAGATAACCAATCAAATCCTTCGATTAAATTATGCGCAACTAATTTGCAAACCCGTGCGAAGCGAAGACATTGTGCTGGGTCACG
>NC_090878.1:24203296-24245796 GCF_036669935.1 Montipora foliosa
CAATTGAAATGTTCGAGCACCATCCACATCATAAGGCAATCGGCCACGCAGAAACATTCGTCTCCCACGATGAAGCCGAGATCGTAAAACGATCAGCCTGAAACTAAGAGTTGCATAAATTAGGCATGATGGTCTGAAAGTCCCAAAGGTAGAACGCCTTTGCGGTTGATTAAGTTGGGCTTTGTTGTAACTATCAAATCAATTAATGTGCTTGATCCAGGTGTGATCCTTGTAGGCTTGTTGACAATGTTTTGCATGTCGAAAAGCTGAAACAAGATCAACAGTCTTGTCGTTTTAGGATGAATTTCAGAGTCTGTTTTGCTGTCAATACCTAGAAGGTCACAGTTAAAATCACCAAGTAGAATGATAGTGTCAGATTTCATCCACGCCTTCTCGAAAACACCATATATGTCCTCGAAGAAGTTCGGAAATTCAAGTCAGTCCGATCTGTAGATAACTGAAAATAATGCAGAAGTAGTAGGAAATTTAATCTGGCCCTATCTTTACGATGGGTCACCTTCACATATTCAGCACAAAACATGATGAATCCACCTCCCTTGCATTTAGTCCTGTTTCGGCGGAAGATCTTCAACCCATCTATGTTCAAATGGCTATTAGAAATTGAGCTGTCCAGATGCGTTTCTTTTATGGCAATTATATCGAAACGACAAATGCTTTGTAGTACTCTTAGCTCGTCGATCTCGTTGCGGACATTCAGATGAGCAATTTTTAAGTCCTTAGTTAAGGAGTTGAGAAGTTGGGCAGCTTGTTGAAGATAATTTTCATCGTCATCCCTAGGGTACGCTTTGTTTAGCGAAACTGCGACATTATAATTAAGATCATTATGAGTGCAGTTCACTTCTGTTAGAGTCTCATTCCCGGTTTGGTCGAGAAAAGAATCGCTGAATTTAGGGAGAGAACAAAAAGCACACTCCCAATCAAGGTGATAGTTTTCCAAATAATATTTAAAGACTTGCTTTCCCATCCCTGTGCATCTTGCGTGAAACCATTGATCGCACGTGGCACACAAAATGGCGTCCTGGTTACTTCGGACGGACTTCTGACATTCGCCGCAGGGGAACTTTTTGCCAGTCCGGAACGGGCCAGGATTGGGATGGACATCATCAGAGAACTTGATTAGTTGGAATGAGCATATTCCTGACACATCGTAAGGAACACGACAAGCCATGAACGCTCTTCTTGTAAAATGAAAACTTTAACAGGTTCTATCGTTGTGCTGGTCTCTGCTGGTCTCTGCCCGAATCCAGAAAACCACATCTTATGGGGGTCTCAGGAGTGCGACGTTCCGCCGGCATACCAGTTGAAACAAACCAAGACGGCTACGGCGACGAAAACGTCACTTCAAAATATAACTTTGAGCTATTCTAAGTATTTCATGATTATTCCATCTTGGTTATATTATACAATATGGGCGAAGTGTCCTATAAATGGATTGGTATTGACGGATTTGAAGCAAAGATTAAGACTGAAAGATTCACTGTAGTTTGTCCACGTTGTCGTCAAAACCTTAAATTTGGTCATTTCACGTAGTGGTTTTTACGAGTACGGGAGAGATGTGTTCAAAAATGCGTGCCGCACGTGCAGCACGATCATTTTGGTTCTATTAGCGAATAATATTCCGGCATTTTGGCGCTGTCGTTGCCGTAGCCTTCCTCAAATGACGGGTTGTGGCCTGACGAAGTTACACATCTTTCAGGGGAGTAGCCAGGGGGATCCTGGGGTGCCCGTGACCCCCCTCCTCCCTTGTGGCAGTCAACGACATAATACAAACCATATCTGTGAGACTAGAACAGAGAAATTTATGCCATCTGCAACTTGCTTCATGTACTATTGATCTCAGACGTCCGTGCACATGGACAAGGGCTTTTTTTCAGCCCACTTCACAGACCGTTGATTTCAGGTAGAGTTTACACGAAAGCGGTTTCACATCGACACGGTTCCATGACTTCGAAACCGCGTCAAAATCGATGCGAAACCGTTTTCGCCAGAAAATCAAAAAAGTGATGTTATAAGTGAGTGCTGCACTATGTGCTAAATTCACTATTTTGAATTGAACAATGCAAATTTCGCACCAAAATAGTAACCGTATTCAAATCGATGCGGTTTCACTGTTTACATGACAGATGAAACTGCATCGTTTTGAAAACGCTCCACTTTTGCCAGCGCTTTCAAATCGACACGGTTTCGGCAACAGTTTCGATCGGTGTCGTGTAAACAGAAGATGTAACCGGCATCGAAACTACGCGGTTACAAATGAAACAGCGTTCGTGTAAACGCTGCCTTAGTCTCCAGTTAAAAAAATTCTGATCCCGTGATAACACTTTTTGTGGCTCTCCGGTTTCGGAAAAACCGATCTCGTGACTCTATTTTCTGTTGCTCACCCCAAAGAGAAAAGCACGAAACGGTGTTGACGAAACCACAGAGGCACAAAAGTGTTATCACGTGATCAGATTTTGTTAACCGCAGACTGAAATCAACGCCCTTGTCGCCCTTGTCCAAGGACGTCTGAGATCGATAGTATGCAGCTATTTTATAGGCTTCTTGCCCCCCCGCACTCGGTGCTCATCCGAAAAATTGTCACTTTACCAAAAACACCGTGGATGATCAGTAAGTACCTAGGGAGAGAATGTAAACCCCCTTTTGAAAAATGCTAGCTACGCCCCTGTCCTACCCAGTGGCCACGTACTAAATCAAAGAAGTTCTAGAAAACAGAAGTGAAACCTCAAGGCGGCAGGCTACAGACGGACCGACGAAAAGACAGCTGTTTAGCTCAAAGAAGGCAATGACCTTTGTGCAGGACAGAGCGCCAGCGCACACTTCTAAGGCGGATCAGACATGGTGTCAGAAAATTTGCCAAACTTTTATACCCATGGACGACTTGCCGGCAAACTCGCCTGATGTGAACATCATTGACGAGACAACGTACAAAGTCCTATCCCCTGAAACACTGCACTAGCTGAGAAGGAGACTACGGTTCGGGCGAAAATATGCCAACTCTCGACACGCTTCAGGAGCTCACGCGTTACTCTGCCCCGCCGCTTAGAAAATATCATAAAAAATAAAGGAGGCCATACTGGTTACTAATATTTAAGTTATTCGATGTAAAATCAATAACGAATAACATACTTAATTTTCCAAGAGGTAGTTATAGCAGGAGCCCATCCTGAAGCGTGCAACTTCCATACAGCGTCTGTGAAACGACGTTTTCACAAGTAGGTTTATTTTTAGACTAGCCCTTCCCGCGAATTAGGTCAAAAAACAAAGGCAGTTCCGGTTCGGTGACCCTATGACGTCAGCTTAATATCTTGTAATTGGTCATCGGGCTCCTGTGGGAGTCTCATTCGCGGAAAATTCAATTTAAAAATAAATCGGTCTGTGAAAACGCCGTTGCACGAACACAGTAGAGTTGTAGGCTCCGAGTCATGGGTTCCTGGTTATAGCAATTACTGAAATATGAGCCAACAAAATATCGGAACGAACTTTTGAAACACCATGTATACCAATTTATTTTATTTTTATTTTGTTTCTTTATTTCTTTACCTCTTTTACTGTTAACTTGATTGTAAGTTACAAACCCGCCTCGATTATCTTTGCTATATGCGGGCTGTGTATTTCTTCAATTTTTAAATTTAAACATTGAAATAAAATGATGATGATGATGATAATGATGATGATGATGATGATGATGATGATGATGATGATGACAACAATTTATTTATCATGTATAGATGTCGATGATATACCAGGATTCAGTTTCTTGTTCATGAAATTTGATATCTTCGTCGTGCAAGATGAATATGTAACATATGTTTATGACTTATTAAACGTCAGCATTAAAGTGTTAATGTACACTAGGTATTTTTGATGATTCAAGACATTTTACAGGGAAATTCAAAAGAAACTTTTATGTAAATAAGAGAATTCTGTATCAGATATACAGATATTGATTAATCAAACACTTTTTTTGTTTTCCCCACATGAATTATTAATGAATTTCATAAGACACTGTTATCATTCAGATGTTAGGATATTGATGTCGTCGTAGTTGCAGATATCATAATATATCTTCATACCATAATATAAGTGCATCCTGTTCATGCGTGAATTCATGTGGCTGTTGATGTCATTACTGTAAGATACGAAGACAGTGAAACTACCTTTGGCTTTCTTCAGTAACGGTGATCACTTTTTCGATGCTTTTAAAATGAATAAAAACTGAGATGTCTCAGATTTGGATTGTTATTATCTGTTTAATAAACAGAACGTGGTATATGACCGCGCGGGGATACCATTTTTTTCTTCTTGCGCTGATATATCTCTCATTCGTTTGCTGCACTGACTCGTGAGATGTACGATCAGCACTCTTAAGACGCTTTCCATTTGACAGACCTGACCGGCCAGACGACGAGGCATTAGGAAGGACTAACTGTACAACACCTTTAAATTAACACACGAGGATGACAGATACTCCTCCAGAAGAATGCGAGGGGTTATCATGGAAGTGTTCCTTCTAATTGTTGCATTATCTTTGGAAACTGATGGGTGTGGCCGAGTAGTTCCAACAAAGGGAAAGCACCCTAAGATAAAGACAAGTTCGTATTCCCGGCGGTCATGTGGTATCATCCTCTATTTATTAATGCTTTTAAGGTTCTTTATAGAGCGAAGAGAAATAACCCCATTTTTAAAGAGTTTTTTGTGACATGCGGAATAATGAAGGTCAAGGAAAGTGGGTTCCACCAGAGAGCTTGTTTCTTCACGCATATCAGAAAAATCCAATTCAATAATTATTGTTTTATCAAATATTGTTTTAGAGACAGATGTCAAGCCACAAAAGCACTATTTCCCTACTTCGTCAGTAGGGAAATAATATCATTCTCTTGTCAGTTAACTTTCGGTTTGAAGGCCAAACGTTTCACTCTATAATGTCCACCGAATGAATGAATAAACATTAAACGCAAATGTTGCCTGGAATGTATAATTGTTTTAAAACTAGATGTAAACATACTAGAGGTTTAAAACTATTGTAGTTTTACTTGCTCTTATTGCCACAATCCGAAACACTTAAACTAAAAAAATGAAAAAGAAAAAACGTTTAAAGCATTCTAAACATAACCAAAAATGAACTCTAACGAGAATCTCATGAATCCGCTGAAATGAATTACTTAAACTTTTTGTGCCATCATTTCATGGAGTGACTCATAGATCTGTTGTGCAGTTATGTTGATTTGTATTCACACCTTTTTTAGCCTCAAGATCAGCTGAAAAAGGTCAGGAATGTCGAGCGCCTGTTGAAGATCGTATCTACGGGGAAATTCACAGATATCGCACCCTCTGTTGGCCCAGCGTGTTGGGAAGACATGTAACTGTGACTTGGCATAGTGGATATATTATCTCTTTGTTTCAAGTGGAAGTTTACTCTACTCAAAGAGGTATAATATTTACGATATAACAGGCTTGTATTTTCACTGATTTACTTATTTCCGCCCTCCGGCCCCTCTTGATTATAATGTAATTTGGCAAGTTATTCAACATCTTTCGCATGCAAAATCACTTTTCTTGTAATGATCACAAGATTTCAACTTCATTAAAAAATACTCGACGGGTAATCTTAGCTGACACGATTAATGTAATTCAGGAAATCAACTTTTTTAGACGACAGCCTATAATAAAGCTTCGATTCGACAATCGCTTTAATTGAACTTAATTGCTTGCATCATGAACTTCATCTGTATCATATTCGACTGAAATGCGACCTGTAGGCTAAAATTACTGTCGTTTGTGGTAAATTATAGTGGTTTGTGGTAGTTCTTTAGCATCTCGGAGCACGAAGACTAAGTTAAGGAGGCTGCAAAGGGTTTTAATCTCAGAGCACTCGCGTGTAAGCCATATACTTAAACTGGTCGCGTCAGCTCATGAATCCAAAAATGTGGACAGAAATAGAAATGCGACCTAAAATCGATAAACCGGGAATAAAAATTTGTTAGAGGTGTTTAGCAATATGTCGAAACTTTTACAATTTTCTTTTTTTTAACGATCTTCCAACGATGTTTTCACAAATAATGCAAGTTCTACTAGCTTAATTTTAGGTAAAAGTTTTCTGGAATTTTCAGAATAGTTTTTAACGTATTTTTCGAAACTGATTTTAAAGGACTTTTGGCAGTGTCGTACTGCTGCCATCATGGCCACAGTAGGGGACTCGTGGACGACGTTTGGAAACTGCCTGAAAAAAGTAGTAGACAATTTCAAAGTGTTTGTCGTCTAAAAGATCTCTCTGTTGTAATCCTTCTCCTTTGAAAACCCACTCGTGCCTGTGGAAAACCCTTTGGAGCCACCTTAACAATCCTCATTAAGACCAATAACTCATTCAAAACTGGCCATGGGCGGGAGAACCAAAAGTCGCGATCCTGTATTCGCTCATTGGTATGTGAACTTGAAAACGGATTCATTACTCTGCAGTTGAGTGGAGTCCTCTAGCGTGAGTGTGTAAAGCCGTTTTCTTTAAGAAAGAAGATCATGTTTTTATGTTTCAAGAAACAGAGACATCTCTTTAGCTTAAAGCCTTCAAAAACCGAAATTATTATTACCACACAAATGAATAGTTCTCTCCGCATGCGCTGATTGGCTAACTCGTAGTTGATTATCCAATTACTATTCCTCTCCGAGTAGCCGGCGTGCGAGAGTTGAAGTTTCCGACCACATTTTACAAAAATATCGTAGTTTTTCGGTTCGCGTTGTTTCGTGTTGTATGGTGTATACTAAAACAATTACACCTTCTCTTCGGTGACTAATAGTTAAATATCAGGTGTCTATAAATTTCAAAGTTGTGCTAGTGAGTATCTTCAACATTGAGAGTCGGACATTCCTTTTTTTATTTCAACTGGATTTGCTTACAGTCCAAGTCTCTTGTCGCCGAATGAAAAGTCCACCTTTTCCACTGCAGGTCTTCCGGTTCATTATAACCAAGACGACAATTATGCTAATTCTGGATAAATAATTTAGTTGGTACTTGGCTCTAAGTTTTTGCCCATGTATAGTCAGATGCGGTAATGGCACTGCCACTGAACAACGCGGCCAAGAACTTTTATCTGGAAGTAACCACATTAGTTATTAAACTTTTGATGTCAAACTACACAGCTGTCAAATCCACTCGTCCTGCTAATATAATCCCTTATTTTTTTGTTTAGGCTGTCAGATTCAAGCAATTAGCTGGTTCATTATTGGCATATTTTTAGATGACGTCTACTCAGCTTCCTCATTCAGATTTGGTTATGGACCTGAAAAGTGTCGACTGAACGGAAATGGTGCATGGTTACCAAGCACCAAAAGAAATGCTAGCGACTTCTTACAAATCAACCTTGGTTATGAGTTCTACATTTGCGCCACAGCAACTCAAGGAAACCCAACTGCTGATCAATGGACAACAAAATACAAGATATATACATCGTTGGACAACATGAACTGGACGACCTACAAAGAGAATGGGACAGAAAAGGTTTGTAATTAACTTTTTAGGGAAGATTTGCCAGACTTCTTTAAACACATTCTATGGGAAAATTCCGGCACCACCTGATGAGGAAATTCCATGTCAGATTTGTCCATGTCGTTAGATTAGCAAGCCGAAATTCCCGCACCGCAGCTGTTTTGTCCGATAGAGAAGGTATTAGTTAGAGGAGGGTCTTAACGTGCACTGGGCTAAATCTGGAGGCGACCTGAGTGTTCGGAGAGAATTTACGGCTGATTTACTTCGGCGGATATGCAAGACCGCCGCCAGCAAGTAACCAACCTTGGGGAATCATACATAATTATGAGAGAGCAACGGTAGAACTAACACTCCCTAGAATCACGCTAAAACGGCCAGAAATGCTAAGAACATACCGTAAATAAGACGAGGAGGCAAGGTAAGAAATTCTGGTGTATTTTTATCTTAATGCTCTAAATAACGATCGCTAAGGCCCGTTTTAAACGTCGCATTTTACACGTGGCGAATCTAATGCAAATGAGACAAATCTATTGTTTTCGCTAATTTGCATTTCATTCGCAACATGTAAAATGCGGCATTTAAAACGGGCCTAAATTCCCCACAAAAAAAACCATATAAAATTTATGTAACGCAACAGCGATTCTCCGTGAGCTTGGGGTGAGATGGTAAAGTTTCTTTGAATTGCACAGCATTTCCATAGATGAAGCCAGGCATTTAGTTTACCTTTTGGCGAATGCTGCAGTATTCAATGAGGGGAGTTTAAGACCTCCCGCTTCCCGTACCTTGCTCTCCCAGTTCCCGAACCTTTATCTCTCGGCTCCCGCCCTTTTTAGTCCTGCTCCCGTCCCCTATAAATTAGGAAAGGCAAAACACATCTTGGTCATTTAGCTACGTAATTCTTAAGTGATGACGGTCTCAATTGTTAAAGCTTGCAGTTCTGAATAGACCTCTTTACAGTTGTGTACCATTCTCGTCACCAGAGTCTCGGTTCGACCCAAGGCTCTCGGAAACTGTATGTAGGAGAACATGTGCCATAGGGTTGTTATAGCCAAGAATTGGCTATTTAAACCTTACGGCGACTGCTCACTCCTGGTGCTAACATGAATGCACCAATTAGAGACGCTTTTGATTGTTCTTCACGAAAACCAATGAGAAGACACTTTGTTTCAAGGTTCCCCAGAGATCTTCTCTCCCTCAGTCAAGAGAAGAGCTCTGGAGTCGAGATTGAGTTGTGTGCTTAGTTACCTGGGCCTGGTTGTTCGAAAGCCGATTAACTTTTATCCAGGATCAGCGTAAACTTTTGTTTCATGTTTTCAACTTTTTGGTGAAAGTTGTTTTTCTTATTTTTGTTTTTCAAAATTGACTTCCTCTAATGTTAAGTTTTGCCGAATATCAGCGTTAATCAGCATTTGGCCGTAGAGAAATAAACTCCTTGGTTAATTGTTAATCTCGGTATTAGCGTTAATCGGCTTTTGATCAACCGGGCCCAGGCCTGTAAATAAAAGTGAGGCTGGTGTTGACCTTGTCATGATACAGATCTCCCTCCCTCTTTTTCTCATGTTAATGATGTTTTAAATTTTGGAATTTTTAGTCCTCGGAAACGCGGTTTCCGGCATTCTGAGGCAAAGTCAGCGGGTTTTAATTTCTAGTTTTTTAAAGTTAAAATTCCATATTTTTCAAATAAAATATAACAGAGCTGCGCAAAATGATATAATGTTATTTCCCAATTGGGAGGTCCTTGTAGTGAAAAACTGTGACCGAGGTCCTGAAAATGCTGCGTGAGGCCGCAGGCCGAGGGGAGCTTTCCAAGGCCGAGATCACAGTTTTTCGCTATACGGACCGACCCTTAGCTGGTAAATAACTTTATTCTTTTCTCTCTCTTTTCCTTTCTAAAGTCACTCTTTTAAGTCTTGACTCGCACCGCGTTTGATAGCGAATGCAGTACGTGACTTACAAACTGCACTTTTCAAAGAGAAACATTTTTATTTGAATTCTATTTTCAGGCCTCTTGTCTACTAAAAATCTGTTTGGAAACCTTTACTTTTGTATGTAAACGGATTCGGTGTCAAAAAATGGAAATTAAAGTCATTACACAAGGTTACGCAACCGGGGCTAGGATTCCGCCCGGGTTGGCGGGCAAGATAGGAAAATTCGGCCCGCTCCCAGGGCCAAACAGATTGCAGGATTCGCAGAATTCCACCCGCTCGCGCATTGAGAAAAAAATATAAAAGGTTATGTACTTCGGATCAAATTTTCATTTATAAAACTATGATAAAAGTATGCTGCATTTAAACCTTTTTCAAACTTTGTGTTTCATCAAAGACGGGATCCATAAGGAGCATTCTTCGGGGTATCTTTCCGCAAAACGCTGAACTACAGCATCGTATGTGACGGGCTTTTCGTAGTAACTAGCGTAGTGCAAACAATTCGCAGGAAACAGTTAATGTTAGGCAAAATGTCTGAATCACAGGCCTGGTGAAAAAAGAACCACATTCGCAGCAAACCAAAATATTCAAATACCGGTACTCATTTGTTTATTAATCAGATAACGTTTTAGCTTCATTGAACAGCAGCGAGTTAGCCTTCTTAATTAAGATGTACCTGTATTTATTTTATATTTTTACAAGTTTATGACGCTAGGTGTTTTAATTTAGGGGGCTCGATCGAGCCCCCTGAACAGCAAAAATATGTTTGTTTCTGCTCCAAAGGGAGCTGGGAAAAGTGTGGCCTTTGAACTAGCCCCCTACGCTTTTGATCGTTTACTTGGAGAGGATTGCAATGCTATCGTCTTGTAATTTTTCCACCTATTTCACTCATGAAAGATTTGGTCTCTAGTCTCAATTGTCGTAGCATTAGAGAGTCATATGTAGGAGACAACATATTTGAACAATTTGTGACACTGCACGAACATATTATTGTACATTAAAATTTTGACTATTGATTGACATATTAATGGTATACGGTATACAATTTAAAAAACTTGGTCTCGCTACTTTCAGGGGGTGGGGAAGTCGCTACTTTCCGGACTTCTAGCGGCCACAAAAAATTGACGTTAATTTCGGGGGGTCGTTACCATCGGAACTTTACGGTATTACTGTATGTTCTTCATGAATCAACAGCTTCAGTCGCGCTCCGTGATTCATGCAATCTTTAATCTTTAATAGGTATACTCCTAAGGCAGTAAAAACTATACTAGGAGTTTGTTTGAAATAAATAAAGAAATATTAATTTAAAATATTAAATAAATAAGCTAGTATATACACAATAATTTAACATATAAAAATATATGTAGAAAATAAGACAAAGATCATATATCTTAAGATATAAGAGCGGCCTTATAAGTATAAATAAATAGAGAAATTAATATATACATAGATTTCAGTTCTCGTAATCATTGAGTCCTTTACATTTAAAAAACAACAGCCTTAAATAAGACAGGAAGCTTAAGCACGCGCGTTTTTGAGACACGGACGGCAACCGGAAGTGAGCTGTTTTCCCTTTTAACTTGTCTTTACACGACCAAAAAATATCTTTTCTCCATTAGAGATGATTGGTACAAAAATCTGGGAGACACCACTGTCCTGGCACGCGAAATGTTCTCTTCTGTTTGCCGTCCGCGTCTCAAAAACCCACCTGCTTAAACTCCCTATTTTCCAGGCGCATTGTTCCTTAAAAACAAGCATTTTTGAACCCAAAAAGTCAGGTGAAAAAATAAGGAAAACAAATTAAACAATGTTTAAGATTCCTTTATTGTAATTTGGACTACCTTAGCTGGATGATGCCATCACCATTCTCAAATCTGTTTATCTACTGAGAATAGCAAGGTCAGATGCATTTTACAGTACACATTTTCTCAGAGTGAAATACTTGAGTGTGCAGATTATAGCAGAGCGTACAAGGAGTGAGTAGTTCTCGCAAATTGTTTCCGAATTCCGCATTCCAGATTCCGGATTCTAGCTTTTAGTGCTGCCATTTACTTGTACTTGTTTTAGTCACTTTGTAGAGACTGACGCATTGCGGTCTTGCCAATAAATTACGTTTTTGATCAGTTTATAATATTTATAGAAACTTGTTAAGAAAATATTTGGGATATTAAGAATTTTTTTACAATATTTAGGGGGAAACAGCAAGATATTTTGGAAAAATATCTGGACTTTCCGGGAACATATTTAGACGATTTTACGAAATATTTGTAGCTAGGCCTAGAGGAATGCGTGAATTGGAAAGTTTTTTTAGGCCAAAAATGTGTTTGGACATCAAGTAAGTAATGCTGCTGGCGAAAGGTGGACCCTTGAAAACTTAATTCGTTGTCGAGAAAAACAATGCGTTCAGACAACATTGAAGGGGCAAACGCACGCATACAATGACTTTACTCCTACAGGATAGTAATTTCAACATACAATATTGGTTTCTAAACGAGCCGTGTACATATCTAATCTTACATTATGTGTAGTTAAAAAAATGCTAGAATTCTCTTAAATAGTACTAATGTTAGCTACATGTATGTTGCAGAGTCTAAATTACTAAAACCAAAATTTGAGTATTTTATAATAGAAAAAAATAATTATCGATAAGAATAAATATAATAAATAATAAAAAAAAAAACAAATCTAACTATCGGGTTGATCGTTCCTCAAAAAACTCTTTAAAGCTAATCTCAAATGTCACTTGGAAGTGCATCCCATGCTGTTGCCCTCGACAAGCAAAGATCTTTTTAACCAGTTTGTCTCAGGTTTGGGCAAGTGCATGTCAAACTTGCTGCTTCGGATGTCGGATGTTGTAGTTATGCATCCAAGGCTGTGCTCTAAGTAAAATTTCGGGGAGCCCTTTGGGCTCCCAAGCATTTCAGCTGGGGTGCCCAGCCCTCCAAGTTGGTTGCCCGAATTAATTAATTCTTTATTTAATTAATTATGTTACATGTGAAATCATGTGGAACGGCCCTTTTACGTAAAGTTTTGTCGAATATCAGCGTTGAAAAGCATTTAGAAGTAGAGAAATAAACTCCTTGGTTAATTTTTAATTTGGAATTAGCGTTAATCGGCTTTTGAACAACCGGGCCCAGGGTCCGGTTGTTCAAAAGCCGATTCACGCTAATCCCATATTAAAATTTAACCAAGGAGTTTATTTGTCTACTCCCAAATGATGTTCAACGCTGATACTCGGCAAAACGTTACATTAGAAGAAGTCAATCGTGAAAAACAAAAATAGGCCAAAAAAAGTTACACCGAAAAGTTAAAAAGATGGAAGAAAAGTTTAGGCTAATCCTGGATTTAGTTTATCGGCTTTCGAACAACCGGGCCCAGCATATAAATTTTTTTAGCCGCCTTATCTGCTAGAAATACAATAAGTCAGAGTGCCCGGCCGGGCAACTGGGTAATTTTTCTCACTCGCCCGAAGCCAAATGTTGGTCGCCTCAGGCGACCGGGCGCCGTTAGAGCCTCTCAGAGTCCCATATTCAATAGCCGTTTTGACCAATCGTGATGGGAAAAAGACTATTCCTCCGTGAAAGGCGGTCTAGCTCAGTTTGCCTAGGAATCGAAAAACGCCCTGAACAAAAAAGACGTTATATAAGAAGTCGCGCCAGTCTAGTTCACCTGGAAATCGAAGAAATGTATTTCATCGATTTCAGCGATGTATAAAAATGTTAGTCACTTTGGCCAGTAAGCGTAAAAATGCTCCGGTTTAGTGTTTTGAGGGCTCTTGAACCGACGACGACATGTTTCCAAAACAACAATTAAATTAGGCGGCCAAAGACGGTGGAAGAACAAGAGAAAAAAGACTCGGAAGACTGCATTGCAAAGGTTACCAGGAACGCAACAAGGTGGTCGTTTAAGGTTTTCTCCGAGTGGCAGATATCAAGGAACAACAAAGAAAGGAGTCATGAAATGCATAATTTATGTTAATAAACATGAGGCATTACATAATACCACTCGTGGTATTATATAATTCTTCATTTTGCATTCCATTGTTCATCTATTTACCCCGCTATTTTGAAATCCCTGGGGCCACGTTGAAATCCGTCCCCAGGCTTTCAGGTTTTTTGGGTGAATTACCAGGTATAACAACTTACTCACGTGTCTTGAGAAATTCATCCGCTTGGTGAAAACGACTAGTGAATATGGATGAGTATTTTTAAAGCATACACAAGCCATTTTGGCTGTTAGCTTGGTACGATGTGCAATATATGATTATCCTATGACAGTCTAAATTCGTCATTGTGTACGCTAAGCAACTTTATGATAGCTTTCCTTTCTATAGGTTTATCGTATATATTAAGGGGCGTTCGATTGACTGTATTCTGGAATAAGAATACATGGAATAGAAGTAAGAAAGCCTTCGTTTTTACGGAGATTCACATTAAAATTGTCAAACAAGTGCTGAAATGCTATTTTTTATTATTATTTTTGCTGGAACCAACTGTCCTATAACTAGTTTTCGAGGCCTGTAGATGCCCTCTTACTTATGATTTTTTCCTTTGGCGCACCTGTATATGGAATGTTCTTGGCCAATTTCTTCCCGAGCGTGCCGAAATGTAAATTAATTTTATCCCCTATCTCTTTTTTGTTAGTATATGATCGACCCCCACTGGAAAACTCGTTAATCATTGTCGTTTTAGAATTACGACCTAACGTACTGTCTATTAGTTTTCGAGTTTCTCTTACGTTGCCGCTCAGTATTTTCTTGGATGCCGTAGTTGAAATATTTCTAAGAAATATTCTTGAGATATTTCTTAGAGGCTAATGCGGGGGGATATATTAGAAAGTATTTCCATTTGAAAAGATTCCCCCGCATTAGCGTCCATTGCAAGCTAGTTCCAGTCCAATACCGAGAATACGAAAATGGACGTCTACGCTTGGGTTATTATACCGTGAGTCTGCGCATGTGGAGTTAGTAAAAGAAACACCGGAATACAATGCATCTTTTGTACGTTTTATTTTTCGTTTTGAAAAAACATTCATGAGAGTGGTAAGTTCATTTAGTTTGCCTTTTACACTACAAAGTTTATGATTTCACTGCTTTGTTCATCTGGCACCGATGTAGTTTTCTGTTTGGAGTTGATCTCGGAGGGTCTGCCAAATTTAGGAGCCAGCGAGCCATGGGAGCCGTGCGAATTTCGCATTTAAGTCTAAGCACCCATTTCAAATAGCGCTGATAAACAGTTATTAAGTCTAAGCACCCATTTTAAAACGGTTAGCTTTCAATAACTGTGTGACTCGCATGTTGACTTGCATGGCTCGTCATGTTGGCTCGCATGACTCGCATGACTCGCAAGGCTCGCTGACTCGCACATTGGTACAACTCGCGAGAATTCCGCTTAAGCTGCTTTGACACCTTGTGGATTGTTGTATGAAATAACAGTCGCGTAGAAAATTTGATCATGGAAACATAGCCGTGGAAACATTGTCTGCCTTGTGTCTGCGTTGCCAGTGACATTTCAATGCATAAAACGTGGCTTTGCATGTAAAAGTGTGCATAGGCCAGAAGTGATACATGAAACAATATCAGCTGGAAAAATACCACCAACTCCGAAGCCGTTTGCGTAACTACAAAGCTTTAACCCTCAGGATAATCAGTAGCTTCCATTCAAGCCAACATTGAAATCCTCATAGTACTTCCGTAACTTCTGCCATTGAAACCACTTTCCAAGTTCACAGTCGATCTTATAAACTCGGTAACAGGAATATTTTGAAATACAGGAAACAATAATTCAAGTTCGACTGTTGAGATTCTGAATTCCCGTGGGCGTCCTCTTTATTTTAAAACAGAATACACTTTGTAATTCCATTTCCTTAAACCAGAGACCACAATTATCCACAATTTGGGAGAACTACAACAACTTATCCACACTGGATAAATCACTATCCACTGGATAACTCAATTGGTTTTGCTAGTGAAAATCAAAGGCCTGGTTTCTTGAGCATCTTGATTTTCAGCAATTATTCTAATGATCATCAACAAAATTTGTTTATTGTACATAGTCAAGTTTATGTAAAAGGAATAATGTTTGAAATTTATTAAATAAACAAAGTTGTGTTTTATCTTCTTTCCTCCCTTTGATTATGTTCTACTGAAGCCTTCAAAAGGGACTGTCACGTTATCTTAGGGTGCTTACGGAAATGTTTAGTTTATCACGAGTTTAAAAACTCGAAAATGGTTTTGTGGAATTCCTTTACTGATAAAATTATTGTTTCATCACACACATAACTGTGAGCAAAAGCGACTTTTATCCAGGTGATTTGCCATAAACATGAAAAACGTCGGGCCGACCTTTTTCAGTTTAAGATTATCCCAATGCAATCCGTTTCAGTCTTTTCCATTTGAGTCCATCCTGCTTCTTGTTCCTTTTGCTGTATTTCTTTTATGTTGTTCAACAGTTTCAAGTAGTTATTGAAATTTTTCGTTCTACTTCTTTGGGCATTTTGGGTGTCGTGAAATTACAAAGCCCACGGTATGTTCAAACTGCGAAAACACGGCGGAACAACCTTCTAACGCAAGCCGACCATATTATCAGTTGTCGACCTTAAAGCGCAATATTCATCTGCCTTATGGCAGAACTTCAAACCTTGCTTGTTTTCCTATTCAATGCTAGTGGGGCGTCTCGAAAGAACTTAACTTCGATAAACAATGTGAATTTTTCATATTACTGTATGTTTTTCCTGAATCAACAGCTTCAGTCGCGCTCCGTCACTCACGCAAGACGTTACGGGTGGCAACTGGAAGTCAGCTGTTTTCCCTTGTAACTTGTCTTTACACAACCACATTGACATTGCTAAGTATCTTTTCTCCATTAGAGATGATTGGTATAAAAATCTGGGAGACACCACTGTCCTGGCACGCGAAATGTTGTCTTCCGGTTGCCGTCCGCGTCTCAAAAACGTGCGAAATCTCCATATTCTCCAGGCACCTGCTTGTTCCTTAAAAAAGAAGCATTTTTGTACTCAAAAAGCCAGGTAAAAAAACAAGGAAAACAAATGAAACAAGCTTTAAGTTTCCTTTATAGTAATTTGGACTGCCTTAGCTTGATGATGCCATCACCATTCTTAAACTGCCCCTAACCCTTCAACTTGTTATGTTTTTGGTAGATTTTCATATCTTTCAAGAACTCGTTTTCGCATTTTTTTTTTTTTAATATTGAATCCTCACTTTCTTACGAGCGCTTGAAGTTACTGAAATTTTTAATTTTCTGCGCGCTATAAGCACCGCTGGACAAATAATTGTCTCGTGAGCTCATTAGAAACGAGTCAATGAGAAGCGTCCGATATTTGACACTTTTTTAGCTGTGACGTAAGAAAAGGACATTCCAGCAACTCAAGCTTTTCTTACGTCTTGCTTGATAAATAGACACATTTGGTCGAGTGGGGGACTAATGTGAACGATAGGTGAAAAGGTAGTCGCGACTGCCTTCACTTTTAGCGCTCGTAAAAAAGTCAGGATTCAATATATATATTTTTAAAATCCGAAAATGATTTCTTGAAAAATTTGAAATTCTACCTTAACAAAACAACTTGAAGGGTTAGGGGCACATTAAGTCTGTATATCCTCTGAGAATAGCAAGGTCAGGTCCATTTTACAGTTACATGTACGTTTTCTCAGAGTTAAATACTTGAGTGTGCAGATTATAGCAGAGTATAAAAGGAATGGGCAAGTTGTTGTAGTTCTCGCGACTTGTTTCTGGCTTCCGGATTCCGGATTCCGGCTTTTAGTGCTGCTTTTTTATATTTGTACTTGTTGTAGTCACTTTGTAGAAATTGACACATTGCGGTCTTGCCAATGAATTAAGTTTTTGATCATTTATAATATTTATAGAAAACTGTTTAATAAAAAAATATTTGGGCTATTTAGAATTTGTTAGCTAGGCTTAGAGGAATGCGTGAATTGGAAAGTTTTTGTAGGCTTAAAATGTGTTTGGACATCAAGTAAGTAATGCTGCTGGCGAAAGGTGGACCCTTGAAAACTTCATCATCGAGAAAAACAATGCGCTCAGACAACACTGAACGAACAAACGCACGCATGCATTGATTGACTTTACGCCTACAGGATAGTAATTTCAACATACAATATTTGTTTCTAGATGAGCCGTGTATACCTATCTAATCTTACAGATATGTATAGTCATAAAAAATGCTAAAATTCTTTCAAACAATACTAATGTTACCTGCATGTATGTTACAGACACTAGATTGCTAAAACCAAAAATTGAGTATTTTATTACAGAAAATAATAATTATTGATAACAATAAAGATAATTATAAAAAAAAAAACCCTAATCTATAACTATCGGGTTGGTCCTTCCTCAAAAAACGTTTTGAAACTAATCTCAAATGTCACTTGGAAGTGCATCCCATGCTGTTGCCCCTCGACAAGCAAAAGATCCTTTTAACCAGTTTTGCCTAAGGCCGGGACACGCTGACACACTAGGCGGAGATATGTCCAGGTTTGCATTTTTGCGATTTTTCGGAAAATTCGCAATTTTCGCAAAAATCGTTAAATTCGCAAAAATCGCGACTCTTGCCAGGGACTAGTGTTCTGTAGCTTTTCAGTGTCCTAATTGCAGAACGCTGAAAGCTGGAGAACACAAGTCCCCGACAAGAGTAGCGATGTTTTGCGATTTTAACGATTCTTCGCAAAATTCGCAATTTTCGCAAAAATAGTTAAAATCGCATCTCTTGTTGGGACTAGTCTTCCAAGGTTTTCAGTGACCTGCGATTTTTGCGATTTTTCGCAAAATTCGCAATTTTCGCAAAAACCGTTAAAATCGCAGAACATTGAAAAGCTAGAGAACACAAGTCCCCGACGAGAGTCGCAATTTTCGCAAAAATCGGAAAATTCGCAATTTTCGCATTTGCGTGCAAACCTGGACATAAGTGACTAGGCGACAAGTCGCAGCAACATGTCTCTGCGAGAAGTTGCTCTGTGTGTACTACTCGCAAAACAAGTCGCTGCGACACGACGCCTGTTCGGTGCACACGCAGTGATCTCGTATGAAGGAGAATGTGAACTAGTTTAATTTCTAATTCAATATGGCTGACCATATGACGCTCTCTCGATCACGGTTCATTTATATTTTGTCCCAACTTGTTGCCGGAAGTGTACACACGATGCGAGAACGCTGCTTTCGCTAATTTTGTCGCTGCGATAAGTCGCACAAATTCAAACTGGTTTGAATTCGTGCGATTGATCGTGGCGATAAAATTCTGCCGCAGCGACAATGATTATCATGAAATTAACCGTGTCACACAAGGCGAATTGTTGCGGCGACTTGTTCCCGCGACGTGTCGCAACGACTTATCGCCTAGTGTGTCCCAGCCTTTAGGTTTGGACAAGTGCATGTCAAACTTGCTTCTTCGGATGTTGTAGTTATACATCTCGGAGTTCGACAAAAAAACACGTTTTTTTGAGCAGTTACCCCACACAAGGCTGCAACAGTCGAAGTACGGATTTACTGATCGATAAATAGAATTCAATGTTCTTAAGTCTTTCGTTAGAGGTCTAATTTTACACTTACTATTTGATATATACACAAGCAGGAGTGTTTTATCAGATATAAAAAGTCGTGAGGGAGCCCGACGGATTTTTTATATCTGATAAAACACGTGCTGCGCATGTGTTAAGTGGCTTAAAATACTCCTCCATATTCAATAGCTGTTTTGACCAATCGTGATGGGAAAAAGACTATTCCTTCGTGAAAGGCGGTCTAGCCCAGTTCGCCTGGGAATCGAAAAACACCCTGAACAAAAAAGACGTTACATAAAAAGACGCGCCAGCCTAGTTCACCTGGAAATCGAAGAAATGTATTTGAGCGACGTATAAAAATGTTATTCACTTCGGTTTAGTGGTTTGTGGGCTCTTGAACCATCGACAACATGCCTCCAAAACGACAGTTAAATTAGGCGGCCAAAGACGGTGAAAGAACAAGACAAAAAAGACTTGGATGACTGCATTGCAAAGGTTACCAGGAACGCAACAAGGTGGTTCATCTATTTACCCCGCTATTTTGAAATCCCTGGGGCCACGTTGAAATCCCTCCCCAGGCTTTCAGGTTTGTTGGGTGAATTACCAGGTATAACAACTTACTCACGTGTCTTGAGAAATTCATCCGCTTGGTGAAAACGACTAGTGAATATGGATGAGTATTTTTAAAGCATACACAAGCCATTTGGGCTGTTAGCTTGGTACGATGTGCAATATAAGATTATCCTATGACAGTCTAAATTCATCAGTGTGTACGCTGAGCAACTTTATGGTAGCTTTCCTTTCTATAGGTTTATCGTATATACTAAGGGTGCGTTCGATTGACTGTATTCTGGAATAAGAATACATGGAATAGAAGTAAGAAAGCCTTCGTTTTTACGGAGATTCACATTGAAATTGTGAAACAAGTGCTGAAATGCTATTTATTATTATTATTTTTGCTTCAAAACGCCAGAAACCGACTGGAACCGACTGGCATATAACTCGTTTTCGAGGCCTGTAGATGCCCTCTTACTTACGATTTTTTCTCGTAGGGCACCTGTATATGGAATGTTCTAATGTCCAAATTCTCCCTGAGCATACCGAAATGTAGATTCATTTTATCCCCCTGTCTTTTTTTATCAGTATATGATCGACCCCCACTGGAAATCTCGTTAATGATTGTCTTCTTACGACCTAAAGTACTGTTTATTACTTTTCGAGTTTCTCTTACGTTGCCGCTATTTTCTTGGATGTCGTAGTTGAAATATTTTTTTATAATTTTGATATTAACCTTGTTTCCGGTATTTCTCAGTATAATTTAGTCAGTGTAACTCATTCTTTGTTTTGACAAATCTACGTAGCTTGTTGTTCTTTATTCGCGAGTAAATTTGATTGTTGGAAGGAAATTGTTCGAGAATTCACCAAAATGGTTGATTTTGTTTCCCTTTTGGTCCACATTGAAAACCTGTTGCCAATGAAACGTTTCAAGTGGGCAGGTTAGCGGGAGTGTACTTTCAAATAGCTGTTTTTCAACATGAGGCGTAAAAATGACTGCGAATGCTTTTTCCGTTTTAGTCTCCATTTCAATGCGTGAGTCTGCGAGCTTCTGTGCATTTGGAGTTAGTAAAAGAACACCGCAATACAATGCATCTATCGTACGTTTTATTTTGACGTTTTGAAAATACATTCGTGAGAGTTGTAAGTTCATTTAGTTTGGCTTTGACACTACAAAGTTCATTATTTCAATCCTTTGTTCATCAGCTGGTACGTGTAGCTTTCTGTTTGGAGTTGGTCTTGGAGGAAGATCTGCTGGCGGCTGATTGGATTCTCTTTAAGTTGGTTTCTGTGGAACTTAATCAGCATCGGTCTTATTTCTTTTACCCATTTATTTTTCTAAGGGGCCTCCTCAAGTTTTTCTTTCATCGTTTTGCTGAGGGAGAGGGAGATAACACAAATGTGGATGGCATGATTTTAGAGTCCACTTAAGGATGGTGCCTGCAATTATTATTACCCATATGTTTTGCACATTTCGAAATACTCGGGTTGCCCATAGGTGGTGCTTTCCAAAACAGGGATATTTTTGGGCGGTTTAAAACTATGCGGAGAAAGCCGAACTCAGCAATTGCTCTTGGTATGCAAAAAGAATATTGGGGTTAACCATCCATTGTTCGGAGCTTCAATTTGGAAACGAACGCTATATACATTGCTTTGTATTTTACAGCTTTTTACAAATATTGTTGATTAATTAACTTTGAAAAATGCGTGGCTACTCCCAATTTTCTTTTTGGATTTCAATAAAACTTGTAAAGATTTGCTATTCCCGCATATTCGTAAACAGGGAAAAAATACCTTTGAAGTACCTTATTACATGAAATTTCGCGATTTAAAAAAAATCTCGAAATTTAAGTGACGCGAAAATTAAGGTCGTGTTCTATTGGGATTAACCGTTTTAAGTTGGTTGAGTTGGTTGGGTTTTTTCGTGTTCTATTGGGAAAAAACCGTTTTCGGGTGGTTTGATTGATCAACTCTTTCAACCGGCATCAAACTAGGTTGAAATGGTTGAAAAAGCATTGGCAGCAACCGCTGTCGTTTTCGCGGGTTACTTAAAGTCGGCCGTGGGCTCCTGCCGTGTTGCTTTCAGGCCTGAACTTGTCAACGCTGAGAACCGAACCAAAAACGGTTGGAAAAGTGTTCTATTGGGAAACCTCAACCGCCTCAACCGAAACCGGTTGCGGTTGAAACGGTTGATCCCAATAGAACACGACCTAAATGTCGCGAAAATTAAGTGACTCACATTATATCAATAGCTAAAACAGCGACTTTATTACACACCTTTATAACAATCATTTTGAGCTATTCTGTGGTAATGTTCTGGTCCTCTTCATCACTACTGCTTTCCGTCCCTACTCCAGGTAGCACTTCTTTTGTACAACCCTCAAACTGTCCATTTACTGGCTCCTTGAGTGTGTCTCACTCAAAAACGCGAAATTAAAGTGAGTCAAAACGCAAAATTTCGCAAAATAGCGAAATAAAGGTGTCGCGAAATATGCGAACCTCAAAATCACGAAATTAACGTGTCGCGAAAATTTCATGTAATAAGGTAGTGGGCATCGTCTTTAAAAAAGCCGCGGTTTCTGATACTGGGACAGTTGACATTAAACTTTTCAAAGTAAACATTACCACCGTGAATTTGTTTTACCAAACAGAGCCGTCTGTCTTTAGCTTATATTTCACCGTCCATAATTGTCAGCATAAATTCTAATTTCTTTTGCAGGTCTTTCATGGAAATACTGGGCGAAACGACATTGTCAAGCATAATCTTGAGGAGGTTATCATAGCGAGCTTCGTCCGCTTTCAGCCAACTGACTTTTTTGGTCATAAGGCATTGAGAGTTGAGCTCTATGGAGCACTTAAATCTCTAGGTAACTCATGAACTTATTTTCTATAAGTTTTGCAGATTCATCTGCATGTAATTAATATTTAAAAAGACAAAATTAGAAAAGAAAAAATGAACTCCATTTTTGAACTTTTTCTTTATGCGTATATGTTTAGGAATAGTATTTGACAGCCTTCTGTTAGCACTGTAAAAGTTCAACATATCCTCTACCTCTGAAATGACGATTATCTACGATTCCAAATTTTCTCTGGAATGACTGTAATCGTCAATTTAGATTACTCTGTCCCAGGACTTGTGGTAGCAGATGAAGAGAAAAAAAAGTAAGAGTTGCATCTCTGGACGGGATGTGAACCTGGAGCACCCACTGTGAAGGAGCTGTTTTTTTCCACTTAACAACTAAAGATCAACTGGCTGACAATTGCACCAATTATTTATCAAGACTAAACTTGTAGTATATATAAAGTCATTGCTGAATAGTGGTTACGACTAGTACTTGATTTTAAAATGGAGAGCTTTTTCTTGAGGTTTGGTAATGAACATTTTCTGCTGTTTAAACTTGTTTCTTAGCCAGTGATAAGACATGTTTACAGCGACATTTAGAAGAAAAAAAATTGACATTTTAAAAAAGTAATGTTCTAACAATAGCGCTGCGGTAGTCTAGTGGTTGGGTGAAAGGGTTATTAATCGAACATTCCCAGCTTTGAGTCTAGCGAGGCTAGGCATTGGGGTTCTGATTTATAAAAAATAGGTCTGCAATGCGTATTTGTGCGGGATTTCAGTCAAATAGACGTTGATGATTAGCATTACAGTAAATGTAACACATTTTGTCATGTTATAGTGAATAAAGATTCCGTAGAATCCCAAGCTGCGCAAACATGTTTGCACACCATTTGTCAGAATAAACCTGTTTGGATGACCAGTAAATAATGGTAACAGTTTTTCCAAAATCAGCAAACCAGCCCAACGAGATGGCACTTACCATTTGCAATTGTTTTTGGCTGATGAGAGATTGGAAACTGGAAAATTTAGCAAATGGTATTTAAAGGAAATTTCCTCTGTTTGGTTTGGAATGGAAAAAGAGGACTACCTCTGTATAGGTAGTCTACAACTTTTGAATGGGTTTTCCGGAAAATTAGGGTGCTTACCATTTGTCCAAAAAATCCGGAAATTTCAGTTGAAAGTGAAATGGAAAGGAAATTTTTGTGGAAAATCCGTTCGGAAATTGTGGACTACCTCTAGACGTAGTCCTCTATTTTTGTTCGGAACAGAACGGCGGAAATTGACTTACCATTTGCTAAACTTTCCAGTTTCCAGTCTCTCTTCAGTCGACAACAATAACGGCAAAGCGAATTGCAAATGGTAAGCACCATCTCATTTGGTTGGTTTCCTGATTTTGGAAAAACCCTTTCATCGGTCATCCCAACCGGTTTATTCTGACACATGGTAAGCACCCTTACTGTTCTATTTGCTAAATGCTATTTTGCTAAATGGTATTAAAAAGCACTGTAGCTCTCTTATCGTGCGGTTACAAGGGGGTCTTTTTGTCATGGTAAGTGACCCTTTTACGATGGAAAACTGCCTCTAGTGAGTATTACCAAATTCCCCAAGGTAAATTTTTCGTGGTAGATATTTATGGAGTATTCAAGAAGATCACACAAAGCACCCATGAGATTAAATTTGGTGGTGTTTTGATGCCCAAGGTTTAAGAGCCAATCACAATTCTCCATTGAGATGGTTTTCCTTCGTGATAATATTTTTTTTAACGTTAGCAAAATCAAAAATCCAGTGTAGCCGTTGGTTGACACAGGATACCAAAACTTAAATGTGATGGAGGTTGGGATAATGTACCATGATGGTAAATGCCATTTACTGTGATTTGTGTGTTCCCAGTCAGCAGACAAAGCTGGACATGGCTCCAAGTTATCACGGGGGAAGGAGGGGACGGTAATTGACAGTGTTAACAGTCACTAAAGTAAACATTTTGCAGATTAAGGCTTGTGACGCATGACAATTGGGTGCAATTGAGCATGTGAGTTTCTCAGCCACCAAACTGCCAAAATGTGTTAGAGTCAACGCACTTCAGGCATGAACACACAACTTCAAAGAGTCATGAAATATTTGCGTTCTACAAAGAGGTAAATGCTGTCTACTCTTATTTGTAAGTGGAAATATTGGAATCAGTCGCTAGTAGCAGAGGAGAGTTTGTTTACGATAAATAACAATTATTCCATGAGCCCGAGTTGGATATGAAGTTGGATATGGGTTGAAATTAGTTACATATAAGGAACTATTTTCTAGCACATTTAAATTTAATAAGTAGTGATGTTTCTGGACTTGTGCGGTATTCTTCTGTATTCAGCAATTCCTTTTTCTCCATACCAGTTCCTGTTGAAGCTCCTGTACTTGTCAATGTGACTGCACAATCATCGACTAGTGTCACTGCCTCTTGGAAACTTCCAAAACGGTACTACGACGAAAGAAACTTGATTTCCTTTAAACTTCTTTACCAAAAGCACGACTCCAACGTATCAGAAAGACAAACTATCAAAGATGTGGCTTGGGAGATTTACACAAAAAATGTTGCAATTATGAATGGTTCGTTGGTTTTCTTGTGGCAAGTTACAGGGCTTGAGAAATTCACAGAATATGAATTTAAAGTGTGTGTCTTCAGTTCGGTGGGGTGTGGACCAAAGAGTTCCTCAAAGATTGCAAGGACATTGGAAGATGGTAAGGGACTGTAGCTTTTTATCAGGCTTTAGTCGATTGGGGCGCAATAATTATTTCACATGGTGTGGGAGAAGATAGAACAAATTGAGATATTTGCAAATTTAGAATGAAATGGTGTTTTTATTTATTGATTGATTCTTCATTTATTTATTTATTTTTCATTTATTGATTATTCATTTGATTATTGATTATTCATTTATTTAGGTAGGTATTTTCTTGTTCCTGATAAGCCTTCTTTGTTCATTTAAAATGTCACTTCCTTTATTGAATTAATGAATTAATTTCCTTTATTGGAAAGAAAGGAAGAAAGTTGCTTTTCAATTAAGATTGGTTGAATCACATTTCTTCTATTTCATTCCATGGGCAAAGTTCATTCTGATTTCTTGTCTTTGCTGCATTTGGAATCTTTCAGTCCCATCAAAAGCTCCTAGCAATTTTACAGTAACTGCTAACACATTTACGGCTATCATAGCGTCCTGGCAGCTTCCTTCCCCTGACTCCAGACATGGAATCATTATAGGATTTAAGATATTCTTCAGGAAAGAAGGCTCCGATATTTACAGAGTAGAAAAAAATTCTGTTTCCAACATCACGATGTACACAAAAAATGTCACCGGATTGGCTAAATTTACACAATATGGATTTCATGTGTTGGCCTTTACCTCCGCTGGTAATGGAATGAACAGATCTGTTCTGTTCGATTCCAAACACGAGAAAACTGATGAAAGCCCGAGGCCGTTAGGCTGAGGGCTTTTTTTGTTTTCGAGTGTTTGGAAACCCCGGTAAAACACGAAGCATGAGTTTTTGAAATGGCTTCTCAATCGGTGCCTATTTGCAAACAAAAGAAAGCGCACAGTTGGTGATTATAATGTCAGTGTTTTTTCCCAACTGAAGCTTGTTTATTTCAAGTAGCCACAATTTGCATTTAGTGGCGTCCAGCTAGTTCCGAAACATGGATGGGTTAGGTGAGGATGAATTTTGCCGGTTTCGACCGCCCAAAAGTGTGCAAGAAGAAGATTCTTTGCTTGTACAGTCCAAGCCTAAAAGTACACGGTACAAAGACAAGTGGGCCGTTGTTTGGATATCCAAACACGCTGTTTTTTTACCGCGGTATCACGGTGCATCCATGTGACCTAAATGCGGTCACGCAATTAGTTTATCACTTGATAAATTATTAATGAGTTTAAGAAGTTATGTGTCAAAAGCTCAGTCAAGCGTAACAAAGGAAACTATGTAACATTAAAGGAAATTCAAGTCAGATGAAAAACAGTTTAAACATGAACTTTGCCACACTTTGGGTTTCTTTGTATCTCATTTTGTTGCAATTTGATTGGTTACTTTAAACAAGCCTTGAAATCTGATTGGTTGTTTTTTTTTAGTGTTCCTTTCTCAATGGCTGGGGAAAAGGTGCGATTTAGAGCAAGCAAAGTGTCATTTGTGAATAAATCACACTGCTGAGGGCAAGGATCATTACAAACTGTGTTGCTGTTTCTTTCATATCATTTATGTGTCATGGAAATCTGAACTGTAGAGTCTCCATGTTTACCAGGGGCATAAAAGGCCAATAATATCCAGAGACTAGGGAAAACGTTTCATAAGAAAACGTTGCATTAGATTTCAAAGGCATAAAAATTATCGTTGCACCGATGTATAATGGGTGATAATGTTTCATGTTGCAAATTTTAATCGTTATTGCATGTGAAGTCATCTGCAGATATACCTGTTCATGAGAGTTAAGCGTAATAATAGTATTGTTCCTTAGTTTTAAACACACAGATAGTTAAATCCATGTGCTAAAAATTTTATGAAAACTATTGCATTGAAAATTTGATTCTATTTTATAGCAGTTATGACTTATGTAACCATGCAGCCGCCATTGTTAGATGACAGTGGAGCAGGTTTTTCCATGGCGAGTATTCTTGGTTTTTCCATTGGCGGTGTATCTTTGCTTGGCTTTCTCCTTCTTATTGGTTTTTCTTGCCATAAAAGGGTAAGGAAGAAGCATCCTGCAAAGTGGTAAGCTTTTTTTTCTTTTAATTGGTACAGTAGTTTTTAATGACTCATAAATTGGGGTAGATAACACAATGCTTCTTTTTTCAAACTACGATAAAATAATAATAATAATAATAATAATAATAATAAAACCTTTTATGTATTGCAAAAAATGAAAACTGCCTGCAATGAAATTGACAAAGGACATTGTAGATTTTAATATGATCAGAAAGAAGTAAAGTCGTGCTAAGGCCAAAGATATACAATTTTCGACACAAGAACTTTTGCCTACACAAAGATAATACATTGTTGGGGAAAAAACTTATCAGTACAGTGATCACGCAAATCAGAAAACCCATGAACATTTGTATTCCCAAAAATGAGTTAAATTTTATGGCTGGATTCGTTTGCAAATTGACGATAAAGGGAACAAAAGGAAAATTTCACGTCTAATGAATAAAATTCAGTAGAGCTGTGAATTCACAGTTTGTTTTTATAGCTATGCAAAAACTTACGGTGACTTTCAAAATCTCTGGCTTTTCTATCTTTAGGCAAATAGTATTGTGAAAATTTAGACAAATGTCGTAAATTCGGTACACGAAGTAGTGATCGGAAGGTCGTAGGTTCGACTCCTGAAAAGTAGCACTTGGATTTTTTCCGAGTATCCCAGAAACACCATCAAAATCATGGACCATGCCCTGGCTCCAACGAGTCTCCTATAGCTCAGTGCTTGAGTATCCGAACTAGTCATCAGAAGGCTGTCATAGGTTCAATACCTGCAAAGGAGCTCTCGGATTCTTTCCGAGTATCACTGAGTTACCATCGGAAATATCCTCTCTTCATTTCATTCACCGGGATTAAAATTTGTCATCCACTTCATTTAATATAATTATAGCGAGAATGCATGCTGCAGACAATTTCAGTCCTTGCAGTTTAGAGGCACAGTTGTCATGGGAACCTACGATCATGGACAAATTCGGCCTTTGAGACACTCATTCCAGTGCACATTTTTGGGACTTCACTGAGGCGCTTTTCCCCTTCCCCACCCAATCAATGTTGGGCATAAACTGGTCCACTCTCAGTCCTGCACACTGTTTTCAGTTCATTTCCCTCAAGTAACATTGAATGGGGGAAAGGGGGTTGCAAAAGAGTCCATAATATGCGATAAGTGAGTTGAAAGATAAAATGCTAAATTGTTCTTAACAATTTGTCCATGATTGTAGTTTAATGGCCTGGCTTCCACTAGTGTCCTATAGCTCAGGGCCAGATAGAGCATCCAAACTTGTAATCGGAATGTCGTACAGTGAAGGTTCGACTCCTGCAGATGGCCACTCTGATTTTTTCAGAGTACCCCTGAGTCAACATCGAAAAATAAATCTCTTCATTTCATTAACCCGGGGGTTAACATGAAACATCTCGTTCTGTACAATTGCAAGTATACTCCATTTCGACACTTCAGTTCTAGCAGTAAAGAGACTGAGATAATTGTCACATGAGCATAACTGGGCTAATATCTCAGACATTTTTTTGCCCTGAAATGCTCATTTTTGGCGAGTAGGCCTTTCGGATGTTGTCGTTTCATAATAGAGTGTTTTCATGTGACGTCACGGCGGCCACATTGGTGTCCCTAAACAAAAGAACGGCAGCCATGTTGGTGTCCCCAACTAATTCTCTGGGAATTGAGCTCTGTTATCATGCAAAGGTTTTCCTTTGTTTCGGTAGAAAAACAAGGTTACTGTTCACGTGTGGGTGAAAACACTCTATACCCCGAAAAATCCCATAATTTCACAAATTTAGTTTTTTATGACATCACACTTTAGAACTCTGTGAGGTAAACGGAAGGTCCAAGGGTGGGTCTAAGCTGCAGGGTATCATTAGGAAAGATGTAGGGTTGTTCAAAAAAATGATCTGTGCCCCAAATCTCATTTAAGGACGTTCGCGCGAAAATTTTTCAACATTGATTTTTTTCTGAAACTTTTACCACTGTAAGATGATGATTTAGTTATGTCAGAAATGTAAAAAAAATGGGGGGTCACCGACTTCGTTTTGGAGAGAACATGCCCGGAAAAACACCCAAAATGTGACAAAATCGGGCTTCGTTAGCGAATAAGGCCAGTGTCTGTAAACCCAAATATATTGCAATTAAGTCTTTGAAGTGAAATCTTCTCTGCCAAATATTGTTTAAGTGGACTTATTAAGTGAATTTAGTCAACTGGTGAGGTTCCTTAAAGATCAAGTTCGCATTTAGCTAGCGACCACAGTTTCACTCGCCTTGCAGCCGCAAGATGGCTAGATTTGATGTCCCGTGAGCAGAAATCTTGAACTTTTTTTAACTTCCCACATTGATTTTTTGTTCATTTTTGGACAACGTGGAGATAATTGTAAACAAAATCCGTTTCTGGAAAGAAAAATAGGGGTCACCGAACGTCCAAGACCGTTAAATCCAGGCAAAGCTATAGCAATGGCCTTTTGCCCTATCATTTCTCATTTTATTACTTAGCGCGCGCGCTCGTGTATGACGTGGCGTGTGCATTTGCGTGCGCAATAAGGATGCGCAGAAACAATTGGCACGAACGTCCTTAAGCCTCAATGGATAATGGTCTCGCGTAGTCTCAGAGTTGCGAAAACAAAACAAAAAGATAGCAAGAAAGGCTGTTGTGAAAGCTCTATTTTGTTTATGGTCCAAAGCACTCGTAGCCAACTAGTAGGGTTAAGCCCCATTCCTTCTGCGACCTAAAATAAAATTTGTTGTGACGTTGCGTGAGTCCCATAACTTACTGAAACCTCGTTCCACATCTGGATAGCTGTAATTGATGTTGTTCCTTTGGGTTGTTTTTTTTAGGACAGCAAAGGATATTAAACCACTGAATTCCTACGAAATTCCTCCGGAGAGAATAGAATTATTGGAAGAGGTGGGTCAGGGAGCATTTGGGAAGGTGCACAAAGCCAAATTGATTGACGGATTGGAGTTCTTTAACAAGAATACCAAAGACTGCTGTGAGAAAAATTTCAAGTACAAGATCGTTGCTGTTAAAGAATTACATGGTGGGTATATGAAAGTGTCTATTCCTTGTATGGATCATACACCGAAGTAATTACCTTGCATTTGTATCCCGGGAGTCAATTAAGGTAAATAAGTATGCAATGCAAGCATCAACTATTTAGCTTCGACTTCAACTGCATTGTATTATTATTTTCGATGTTTGTTCTAGAGAACTGCCCCACAATAGTTGAATACCTCTTCATATAGTTTGTTGGCTGTTTGGGTATGGCTAGCCTTTACATCGAATTGGGCTTTGCAGTCTGGAAAACAAGTAGTCAGGTGTCAAATATTTATGCCTTAAACATTGTGATACAGTAGCTTTTTGCTTTGCACGAGACACACGTCTCATTCACAAGCATGATGTCATTAGTGGTACTTCGTAATTTGTTAAAAGGAGTTCCCTTAGGCCTAAGAACTTCAATTCATGTATTGCTCTTTGGTTGGGGTTTTGGATGACGTCAAGGTAAGAGGGTCAGTCTGTGACTCCTATACCAAGTAACGTGAATCACATTATATAGCGGTATGTCGATGAGTGTGATTGCACTTATGTCATGCATGACACTGCATGCAGCAGTGCATGCAGTTTAGCGGGTTAAAAATGCAAGCTGTTTTCTCAAGCAAAAACCAGGGATTGTCTCGCTTTTATGACCGGAAATTCCCTCAAAGAGTCATACTATCTCGAGAGATGGTATATAACTCATCCTCATAAATGCCACAGCCAATTACATTGCCCGTAGTGACGGAAAAACGGAAATACTGGGTTGTACTTTACCGCATAGACTGCAGCTAGTCAGATTACAATAAAATAGATAACCGTTCATCACACTGCACATGAAACACCAAGCAAGCTACTTTGAAACTGATTTGTTCAACATTATTTCGTAACTTTTTTTCTCAAGAAAACGCCAATGAAGAGGAGAAATTAGAATTTCTGAACGAGATTGATCTCATGAAAGTACTGGGGAAGAGTCCAAACGTGCTGAGTTTTGTTGGCTGTTGGACAGAGGCCACTCCACAGAAGACGCCTCTTCGTCTGATTATGGAGTATGTTCCCCATGGAGACTTGCTTCACTGGTTGAGAGCAAAAAGAAGTCAGGTAATTATGTTAGCCAAACATCATTAGTAAGCCAATTCCTATAGATGCATTAAGTATTAAGGGAAAAACAAAGAATATTACAACATTTGGATAGGAAAATTCAAAGGAATGTCCTAAGGCGAGCTTCACTTGCATCTTAAAACTAAACTCATCTGGCCCCAGTTGTTGCAATGGTGGATAGCGCTATCCACTGGATAACTCAATCGGTTTTGCTCGTGTTTATCCGCTGGATAGTGATTTATCCGGTGGATGGCGCTATCCACCTTTTGAACAATCGAGGCCTGGGTGTTAGCCAAAACAAATTGTATGGTTGTGACTTTGTGGGTCAATGAGGACCACAAACCGCTTTTTTATGATAACACTTATTGCTTACTTGTATACACAGATTAAAGGTTCTACCTTGGGAGCTGTCGTTATTACTGAAAGCAAAAAACAGTATGCAGAGACAAAAGAATGCAACACAGCTACACTAGACCAGGTATATGCTTCTTAATTTTGATATGATGTTAAATCCAGGATGCAGACCTGATATATCTTTATTCTCATTCCTTTGTGCCATTTTTTTTTAAAACTGCAGCAATATCAAATGCCTAAAACCCACAGTAAACATTATTGGATAGCCTTGTAGAAATTATGTGTCTGCAGCTAAAGCTTATAGATACATGTACCAACAGGCCATATAATTGTGATTCAGGGATGCAGCTAAGTGCCGGCTGCTGGTGAAAATCGCCGCTTGAGAAAAGGGTGATCGCCGGCTGAATCGAGGCTGCATTTTTGCCGTCGATCGAAGCAACTGAGAAGATCGCAAATTATTTTCTACAAAATTTAAAAGTCATTCGATGTATTAACAAAAAAAAAAAAGAATTTCTGTTAGTCGACACGGAATTATCACTAGAATTCGATACTGGACATGAAATGAAAGCGTTGTTTAAGTACTTTTCGGCGTGTCTTCTCTTTCCTTGTATTTGCCATCTTGAAGAATGCCGGGTGTTGTGAATGCCAGGTCCCTTTGATGCTCAGAGCACAAACTTAACGGCCACAACCGAACCAGCTTCGACCTGTTATGTTACACCGTGCAACGCCTGCTGGAACTTTTTTGCAGTGCCGTTGCACACAAGTTTCAACTAAAAGTTTCAACGTGTAACAGTGGCTTTCTGCTGCCATTGATAATTTTGTGACTAAGTGACCATGTAATCTGTTGTTTCTCTTACTAGAAGAGTAATAGACATTTAGAGTTATAGAAGGCAAAGTAGAGTGTTAACATAAATTGATTTGACTATAAAAAAAAATAATAATAATAATAAACAATGCCAGCCCAAAAAAGGATAATTAACTTGAAGGCTGAGGCTTAAATCAATGTTTGTTAACTCAACTGCCATGAATCTTTTGTTAATTTAACGGAATAAATTTCTCACTTAGGGTGGTGAAGCAGATGGGATTAAAACAGTTGTGTTGTATGAAAACAGCTGCATTTCCACATGTGCCCCAGAACATGAGGAAATCATCGCTTCTGGCAACATTGATTCTGCATCACCCTTGATGTGCTTCCCCTCTACATCGGCAGAAGATCACAAAGAAACAATCACCTCTAGCAGAAATGAATGTGTGATACCCTTGATTGCCATTAGCTGCCCTACCACATCTGGGGAAGGACAGAAAAAAGCCCTCCCTTCTGGCAACGATGAATGCACAATACCCTTTTTAAGCCTCCCTTCAATAAGTGGAGAAGAATATGATGAAACCATTGCTTCTGGCAACAGTAAAAGCACAATACCATTGTCCAGCATCCCTCCTGCTTATGCAGGAGACGATGAAGGAGATCTCATCGGTGATATCAATGATGAAAGTGGGATTCCTTTGCTCAACTGCTCTTCAACATATCCAGCAGGAAATGAAGGAACTGACATCGCTGATGGCAGCAATGCGATACCTTTGGTGGTAGTTTCGTCATCCGCGTCAAACCAGAAAGATGTTCCCACCAAAAATATGGGCAATGAATGTGATGAGGATTGCGAGTCATTTGCTCCACTTGATCTTATAAAACTTGCCTGGCAGATTGCAAGTGGCATGGTAAGCTAATAATGATTGGAATGACATAAGTCAATTTTCGCAAACCATCTGGTTGTAATCGCTATAATTGCTCAGCTAGCTTCAGGGTCTAGCCATAGCAGCAATACGATCTCTCTTTGTGACTGGGAATCACGATTACCTAAACTCTATCCAAGTCAGTGTTGTAATATTGTTGTGCGTAGCATTAAGGGAAATCTTCGCATTGCTTAAAAGGTGGTTGATTGGTCCTCTGAGCTTTGTAATGCCTGGCTTGGCATATCAGTACATGTTGTTGCTCTTAGTTTCTTTATGGTGTTCGGTTAGTATCATAGTGATGAGATTTTTAGTGGAGTGGAAGTATTGAACTCCTATCCTTGTATAAACAAATTCTTTCGTTTAAAAAGTGCTAATACCTAACGCTAAGTAAGTCTATTTGAAGAAATCAATTATGTTAGGAGTCACTTTCACTGGATGTACAATTGGCGTGATATGATCAAGGAGTCTCTTTGGCCCGCGGTTTCTTGAAATTCTCCAGTTCCCAAGCCACTAGCCAGGACTTTGCATCTCAAATCCATAGGAATACCCATGGTTATTCTTTTTGGTTTACTGACCTATCTTTCCCAGAAGGGCCTAGTCCACAGGGACTTAGCAGCAAGGAACATTCTCGTGGGTCATGGTAAGAGAGTCAAGATTGCTGACTTTGGATTGATGAGACATTTGTACCATGAGGTGTACAAAGTAGACACTGGGAAGAAACTGCCAGTGAAGTGGATGGCTCCCGAGTCAATTTTTGAAGAGATCTTCACCACCAGGAGCGATGTGTGAGTATTAGGTTTGATAACTAACGCAATGCAGCGCGCGTGCAAGGATTGCAACAAAAAAAACATGGCTCCGATACAACAATCATTTTATTTGCTCAATGCATCCGTTATCTGTACTATTTTTCCTCATAATTGAACAAAGTGTTTTGATGGTTTTAGTCTTTTATGAGAAATGTATGTTAGAAACGGTAACAATGCACTGAATGCAAAGAACTTCGCAATTCGCAGATTTTTCTTTGTTATGGAAAGAACCCTGTTAAATGCAGGGCATGTGTAGTTAGTCAAAAAATTGCGATTGAATGCGGAAAGGCTTTCTCGGAAATACGCCTATTTCTCCAGAACCACTCGTTAGAATTGAACGCAATTTGGCACAAAGATACTTTGAAATACGTAACTGGAGTATTGAAAAAAATTTAAACTTTAACAGAGGAACTTCTAGATATTCCAGTGAACCTTCAAGAAGAGATAATTAAAGATTTCTCTGTCAATTAAATTTTTATTAAAATAGTGTTAACTTGTGAGCATCGTTACAAGCTTGTTGCATGCAAATTATGAAGAAAATCTAACGACCAGTTTTTCTGCAAATAAACAAAACCGATTTTAAAGGCCTGTTTATATTTATTCATGTTGCCATGGCAATTGCATATACGTCAGCTTAACTATCAAAAAGCAGAAGATCGTGTTGTTAACTTTTTACCTACCATTTTTGGGGACCAAAGGATCAAGGGTTTTAGAGAAAAAGGTAAATGAAACATTGGTAGGGAGTCAGGGTGGCTTAGTGGTTATCTATCGGGCCTCCCACCACTGCGAGCCGGGGTTCAATTCTGGCCTCGGCCAGCATGTGGGTTGAGTTTCAGTCGATCTCAACCTGACTCGAGGATTTTTCTCCGGGTTCTCCCGTTTTCCTCCCTCATCAAAATCGACTCGCAGCTATTTAACATCTAACTGTGGTGCTGTGCTCCGACATCAAACATGGACTGTATAGCGGCAGCCAGAGGCGCATTTGTATGCTTTCAGTCCAATGTCGTGAGCCGCGCGCTTCGCAATTCAGTTGTCGTCTGCAAGTAAGGGTGATTAGCACTAGCAATCTTTAACTGTGTTGAGCCACCTTAAGTCAGTACTGAAACACAAGATAATCAATATTGTTACTGTATTTTTCATTTTGCTATTTTCCCATCCCCATAATGCAATACGTCTTGTGGGGTTCTTTACATAAAAACAGTACAAGTTATTTACTGTTGGGCCTGTATCATGCTTCAGTGAATTGGATATCCATTGTTTAACGGCCCCCCCACCCCCCCCCCCCCCAAAAAAAAAAAAGAACTGTATTATGGGATTTTTGAAAAAAGCAAATTTCATAGATTGTATTCAATGTTGGAGATAACTTGTCATCTTTGGTATTGTATTAATTAAATTTCACTTCTAATTCCAAACTACACACCAGCAGCAAAATGAACACTATTTAGTTTTGCTGATCCATTTGTTTTACTTGCAGTTGGTCCTATGGCGTGGTCCTGTGGGAAATCGCAACTCTTGGTCAGTGATAAGAATTATTTATACAATTTTAATTAATATATTTTTACCATACTTTTAGTCGTTTGCTGATAATGAGACTCGAATGCAAGAACATGTGTTTTGTGAAACTACAGTTATTCAAAAGTGTGTGTATCATCTCTTCGATATTACGATAACCTGGCCCTGGCCTGGCACGGATAACTTTATCCAATAGATAAGCCTCCATCATTTTTTTTTATAAAATATACTCCACATTGCACAATTAAACGTTGGCCACTTGACTGGCTGACTGACTTGCCAATGACCCACTTACCATCTGACCTGTTGAACGAACGAGCAAACAAAGGAACGATTTTCTTATTTATTTTTTTGCACTTTAAAAGCCCATTACATAAATTGTTAGTGACAGAGTGGCTGAAACAGTATGCTTATTAAATTGAAGCAACAATTAGACTATTGCACAAGACCGTGTTATTAAAGCTTGTCTCAGTGCTGTTTTTAGCTTTATGTATAAATGTAAATTGGTTGCCTTACTTTGACAGAGTAGGTACAGGCTTTTGCTAACAGGTGCGCTTTAATATATGAATACAAACCATGATTGCGTTTATTTTGGAGACTAGACGTTGGGTTGTGAGTCATAAAATTTACACACAACCCGCGAAAAGTTCCCATTTCTTCGTTTCCCCGCCGTTTATTATGTCATGTCTTGATTCAGGTAAAGGAATGTGTTAAATTAGAGTACTTTTGTTCTAACTTAGATGGCCATATGGGACATCACAACCACATATCAAGTCTTATTCGAAACGCTTACGGAAACTAGAAATGAACCAATGATCAGTAATAGTAGTACGACTGAGTGGAGTACAATTAAGGGAGTAATCGTGCAAATGATTTCAAAATTGGCCTTACGCAGCGCGAGGCCAATACAATTTAGGAAGTAATTGTGGAAATGGTTTCAAAATCAGCCGAACTCACAGCACGAGAATAATTAGAAATTACAAGTAATAGTTACGATTAGTTTTAAAAGCTGCTACTGTCCTGGTATGCGAAAGTTCAGTTTGGTTTTCAGTCCTTAGCTTTAAATCGTTGCATCCTTAAGCTCCCTATTCACGAAGTTAGGGAGAATGACCAACAAAGATGAACTGGCGTTTCAAGTGCGTCTTGAAAGAAAAAGTGCATTTTCTGTTCACCGCTTGCTAGTTGGCACTTGTCTGTATAAAAAATTGAAATGAAAGTCTATGAGTTTTGTACTCTTGGTTCTCCGCCTTGCAAAACAATAGGCAGAAGTCAAATTTATATTATCACTATTGTCAGTCTACAGTCCATGAACCCAAGTCACCTCTCTTGGCTAGTGTCCAGGGTTTAAATTTTTCTCAGATTCTCTGTACACAAGTGTACTTACTTAACTGGTATTTTTTCTTTATAGTTCAAGAAAGCAGGCTTGAATTTTAGTACGTTTTCGGCTATGTAAAGTTCCTTCTAGGAAAAAAAAAACCGGTTGTTACTGATGATGCTGCCGATCCATCCATCTAGGCCCGGAATTTTGTTTAAGTCTTGCACTAATTCGAGTTCTGAGGACAGGGATTTTACTAAAGCAATTAAAATCAATGTAGCATCATCCGCAAACTGGGTTATATTTACTTCGTGATTATCTGCGTAGACACTTCTTATGGTTGCGTTGTTTCCAGTTGCTTTGGCCATTACATGTACCTCCGCGTAAAGGATAAAAGAGATGCGTTGACAGAAAACAGCCCTTTCTTACACCTCAAACATTGAATGAAAAAGCCTGGACAGGCTGACTGACAGATGGATGGACTCATGGACTGACTGGTTCGATAAGTAAATGAACTAAGAAGAGTGAAACGTCTAGCCAACTGACTGTTTGTCCAACTATCTATCTGGCTGACCTACCTACCCACTCTAACTGACTAAATGAATGCGTTATCAAAGGAGCTGGCTGGTTAACTACAACTGTAACCGACTTGATGAGTTACTCAAAGGCTAACTGGCTGACCGGCTAACATTGACTAACAGGCTGACTGACTGACTGACTGAATGACTGAGTAAACAAATGAGGGAATGAACCAAATCTGGCCATCCAACTAGTAAAGCAACTATCCAAAGGACTGAGCGGTTGACACAGAGACTGAGTGGTTAACCAATAATTAATTAATAGTTAATTGAATAACTGACTGACAGGCTGAATGAGCAAGGAAAGAAATGAAGGAAGTTAGTGTGATGAATGAGCAGACTCAC
The DNA here is from genome assembly GCF_036669935.1 of Montipora foliosa. Taxonomy (NCBI): domain Eukaryota; kingdom Metazoa; phylum Cnidaria; class Anthozoa; order Scleractinia; family Acroporidae; genus Montipora; species Montipora foliosa. Next base: position 24,241,148 of record NC_090878.1, read on the forward strand.
AGAAATTAGATCACGCAAACGAACGGGGAAACAAACTCAGGTTTTTTTTTGTGTATGTGTACTGTTTTGTTTTGTTTTGTGGTTGTTTGGGAGAGGGGGTGGGGTGAGGAGAGGTTAAACGTCTGTAAGATAGTCCAACGCCAAGGTTTATACGTGACCAATCCGCCACTTTTTCCTCAGTTCATGATAAAAATAGGCTGAACGATCTCGATTTTTCCAAGTTTGCGTGTACTTGTTTATTGTGAGGTTCAAATGTTTATGAAATCGGGGTTTTCTTTAGTAAAACACCTCGCTTTCTTTAAATGGTTTATGGTGTGCCTCAAGACATGTTTTGTGAATAATTTACAGGGGGCTCACCTTACGCTCTGAAGAAACACAAAGAGGTCTTGGAGAGCTTGAAGAGTGGTTACAGACTGGAAAAACCTGACATCTGCACAGACCGTGTGTAAGTTCTCCCTAAGTAACTATAGACAGGAAACATCATATGAAACCATTTTAAGAAAGGTGTGGTACATACGATCGAAGGAGAAATGTTTTGAATTTCATAGTGTGAGTGAGTTGTTTGTTGTTTGAGTGAGTTGTTTTCATGCCTCTTTGCATCCGTCTTCCTGAAACACAAAATTCTTGATGATAACTACTAGGCTAACTACCAGGTAACACAGTTGAAATTTGTTGCGACTTCATTAGAATGTGAGTTTGAGAGAAAGACCTCCTGTCGTATCTGGTCTCGCAGAACTCAAAGATGTACAAAGCCACTGGCTTTGCCTTAGTTTCCATTTCCTCCGACTCACACTTCCTGAAACGACACAAGAATTGACTGGAGCTGCAGTTACATGGATTTCAGAAATCGCCTTTAGGTATTTTACTAGTTTACCTACATTGTAGAAATGCTGCCGAGGGGAAGGGAGATAGTCAAGTATGCTTGCAGTAATTTAACGACGGTTCGCTGGCGAAGCTGCGATAACGTTTATCACGGATAAAAGAAGCAAAAATGAACTACAAGACTAAAAAACACAGCAGTTTTACAAGTTAAGTTACCTCGAATTGGGAAAGTAGCTGCAAGCTTCTGTTGTAATTATAATCTTCTATGTAACGAGCAATTTACTCACATTTATTGTTTTCACATTTATTGTTTTCAAATGACGAAATGATTCCTCATTGGCTCTTTGCTTATCGCCGGTTTCCTCTGTTTCTTGTCGATTCGAAGCGCGCCAATTTAAGATTGTCTTTTTCACTTTCTTTGGCTAATAACTTGTATTGAAAAGTTTACCGCATCCGTGGTTCATGGACAGCTTTCTACAAGACGCCGCAAACACACCTGTAAATTTTTACGGGTCAGCACTGGACTCTAACGAAGAAGACAACGAGGAAGATAGATTAGACGTACCTACAGAGGTGAGACATTTCAAATGGCAATTTGCACGCAACCGCGGTACTGAATTTATATTTCGTTACAACACCTGAATTGTTTCTTTCTTTTTCAGGGAATAGAAAATGAAAGACTCAACTGTATTTGTTCAGGGCGATGTGCACGGAAGAGAGGAAGAGGAGAGTGTCCGTGCAAAGCAGCCGACCTCAGTTGTCCCGACGCTTGTAAATAATTGTGTCAAGTCCAAGTGCAAAAATCAGGTATGATAACGCCGTATGATACAGAAGCTTACAAATGAATGTTCTATCACAATACTTTAACCATTCTTCTAGCGTTTATTTATATATTTTTTCGTCTACGGATTTGGTATCAACAGTAGCGGTCACACAAAGAAGCCAGAAAGAAGCCAGGAAAATATATAAATTCCTGATGGTGCCGAGCGGTGGGACGTTCCATTCACGATCTGACCCCGGGGTATGGACGAGTAGGCTCTTACTGGTCGGAGTTTTGTCGGAACCGTTTGAAAAAACCTTTCCTACCCCTTCACTTTTTGTCGGTGCCTTTGAAAAAGATTCCTACCAGTCGAATTCTGATTGACCTCATCCATAGGGGGGTGGGGGTGTCAACATCCATCGGTATTGCTGATGCTCAAATATGTAATGCTGGCATCTAGCCGTAAATCTCAAGCTTGTATAGGTTATCTTTATTCGAAAATTATCTTTATTTTGTAAAGTTTCTTGCTAGGAATTCATTCAATCCCTGGATAACCCTACAAAGAATGACTTGCTGTTAAATCATTGAGTATGGGCAGGGGCAGTTTGGACTTCGCTAAAAAGCTAGTTGCAGACAACCTACCCGAAGAGCCTGCACCTCCAAAATACCTACCTGTACCATGGTGCCAGTGTCAGGTTTGTGTGCCAATGGAAACAGAGGAAGAAAATGTCTGTTGCAAGAAACGGCAGTGCATCACTTCTTATTGAACATTTCATAACATTTGCTTGGACAGAGACATTCTTGAAGTGTGCATGAAGGCACGGTGTGATATCAGAGCTGATGAATTCCATTTTTCCATGGAAAGCTTACGCAAAGCAGCCTATCGTCAGTTCTCTCTCTGGAAATATAGGAAATTGGGTAGAAGGAACAAGACGAGTCCTACGTGCTTGTGCAGTAAGGATGATTCGACAAGCATTCCCTTCTCCTGGTGGGAGATACATGGGATTTCGAAATAATTGACATGTGAACATCTGTCACTCATGCTTAGTGCATATTATAAGCCTGATCAGAAACACACATTCCCTCCCATGCCCATTTTTACCTTGGCCTGGATCATGTTATTGGGTTGTCTGGCCAATCACTACTGATAGTCATAAGCAGAAAATGAACTTTATCAAGACGTATTTATTCTGTTACCTGCTATTTCTATACATTTAAAGAAACCAACTTATTAACTGCATATAACAAGTACTGAATTTACATAAAACTTTGTTGAAAAATGATGTAATTCAAAACTATTGCTTGCTTTTCTTCGTCATTATTATAAATTTATCTTTATCATTATTTATAAATTCGTTCCATCAGCTTGCTGTAGATGTCTGTTATGAAAAGTGGGACTATTTCCCTGCTGATGCATCTACTAGGACGTAACATAGATATGAAACATTGTTTTGTTCAAACCTTTCCATGTAACAGGGAAAGCCCTTAGTCCATTTGTACTTCAGTCTGTAAATGTTAATAAATACATGGACATTTTAGAAACAGTTTCTGATGCAGAAAGATGTAGCATGCTGTTCCAATGCTCATTTTAGCTTCTTTTCAAAACAAAAAGGTCCTTTCATCAACTCTTCAGTTGGCGGGGGCTCCTTCATGCCAATCGAAGGTAACTCATCCCCACCGGGAGAAGGGTCTCTGTCAGCTCTAAAGCAAAATGTGAACACAAATTCCCATAAGTTACCGCTTCATTAGGAGCAATATAAGCTTAGCTTCGATCGCCCAAAAACGAGAACGCTTACTTTTATACGCGGTCGAAATCGAAAGCTTACGTAAAGCAAGCTCACCTTCGATGTAGAAGATACTCTGCAAATTCGCTATCCGTAAACTTCCCCAGACTGACTTTCCTCTCTTTACAAAGATTAAACACGGATTGGCGAAGACGAATATACTGAGCGGAACCCGGTAAACGGGGCCTTCCAACACGCGTAGTTCTCTTCTTATCCTCTTCAGTCACACCACAGCTACATGTTCACACAAAATGATCGAGCTGAACGCCTTACTAAAATCTTTATCCGAAATATAGATGAAAAGCAAGAATGTAATAACAAAGAATTCCTATTTACATTAATTGCAGAAACTGAAATAGAAAAATAACTACGGATTGAAATGGATTTCGAAGTGATTCACTCAGGCGCGCAATGCATTAAGGGTGAAACTGGGCCATTAATTCGTCAATTCACGCGTAACCACAATTCCTTGCGACCCTGACCTCTCCGCGACCACAATTCCTCCCGTTTCGAAGAAAAAATTTGTTCTTCTCCCGATTAGAGAGCTGCCTCGTTCGTTCGCTTCGGGTTCACTCACTGCGGAAGCAATTACAGTTGAAACAATGTAACATATCCTGTTCAGTAAGCTACACATGAATTAAAGGGAAACAGTGTTAATAGGTTATGTGAAGATCATCGATTTTCCTGCATAAAAGAAAACTCCTTTATTTGTTCATCTTTAAGGTACACCTTGATGACAGATTGTTGGAACCAGGATCCAGATGAACGACCAAGCTTTGAGCGGCTGTATAAGAGACTTGACGATATGTTGGAGGAGCAAGCGGAGTACTTTAGCTGGGACAATCACGACGAATCGAAATATTATTATAGCACACAGGCGTCAAAGACAGCAGAAGTTGATGAAGTTGACAACCTTGAAGTTGCAAACCTGCCGGATGTGTCCAAGGTAAGTTTTTTAGAACAAACTTCTTGCAGTTGTAGACTTGTGCTTGGCCTTGCATGACAACTGAATTTGTGTATTGAAGTTACCTTCAATCTTATGCTATCATACCTTTCATCTTAGCAGGGGTCAAATGCAGCAGAAGCCGATGAAGCAGTCATAATCCAAGTTGAAAAACCAGAGAATGTGTCCAAGGCAAGTCTTATCATATGAGCTCCAAGCTGCACAGCAATGGATTTGTTCGTTAAAATCACTTATGAAATTCATTAAACTTATGCAATCATACTTTGATCTCATTGTTGGTAGGGGCAAGAAACAGAAGTTTAGGAACAGGAAAATCATC
>NC_090878.1:24253296-24278296 GCF_036669935.1 Montipora foliosa
GGTTGGAGTTCTATAGACTGAGGTTTCCTTAAATGTAACTATGATCCTCGCAGTTATGAACGCAATTTTAGCAATGGCTCAGAGAAGCCTGAAAAACCGCTGCGACGCTCTGACCAACTGCGCTATGAAGCCACTGACGTACGGAGCTGGTCATTTGTGGCTTGTCATGCAATGAATGAACCAACGAATGAAATGATATATGAAATGAGGCATACATTGAACTGCGGATATGAAATCAAGTGGAGCTATGATCCTCGAAGTTATGAACGTAATTTTAGCAATAAAAACTTTTTTACTCGTAGAGATTTCTTTATTGATGGAGATATTGAAAGCTGTTTATCAACGCACAACAATATCCTTTCTTGGTATTTTCACAGTTGTCATGTGATATCAGACGATCGCAGACTATTGTAGATCCTAGTAGATCGGCGATAATCACAGAGGATGCCAAAAAAGCGGTCATCTTAAAAGTGTAAGTAAATGGTTAATCTTTCTAGCCTTTAATAGCGTCTCTATTAACGAGTAAATTGCCTGACGTTCAGCACGGTTAAACACAGGCTGTATGATTTGCATTAGGTTATGTCATGCGAGTGCAACAAGTGGAACAAAAACATTTCCTGAGCAACATACCGTCTTTCCACATGCGTGTAAAACTTTTGTACATTATTTCCCGTTGTTTGCAAGTCTGTGACTTGAAATAAGCAAATCTTTACTTACATAGAAAGGTCTTTCTATAATTCAGACAAAAACTAATTAGGGTAACAGTTAAACTGTATCAGGGTTTACATAAATATGCGTCTGAACCAAGAGCTGCTAGTTCCACTGTCACCCTCCCGGATTCTCTAAGAAATGTGCTTTTAAATTGCTATAGCCATTCCGGCAAACACACTACAGAATTTTCTTTGTTCCAAGTTTAACCAAGTTTATTCATACATACGCTTCGGATACAACATGAATATAGTACTCAAGCTCTGTGGTGGACACAAACTTTGGTCTTTTATACCCATTGGGGTAACGTTTCCGGCACACGACGCTCTGGGGCGAGTTGTTTAGTCGAAATGCATCGCAGAGAACTCTGTATTGTTGCCACGGAGGAGTTGCCCTTTCACTCCATCTTTGTCTCGTGGGGCTGGAAGGAAGAGAACTCACTTAAAGATGTGGGAAACGTGAATGAAATGGTGCAAGGCCGTGGGGACAGTGATTCTGATCTGCTTGCCACGCTGAGGGTTCTAGCCTAAACGATGTTCCATTGAGGTTAACACTTTTATCGCCTTTGCGGTTTTCATAAACAAGCGTTCGTACAGACGATCCTCTGGACATTCTGTTGGGGGTAGTGACCGGAGGTTTTGTACCGGAAAAATTGCTGTCAATACTTTGAAACTCGGCTGGCTCGGCATGGACTTCCCAGCCGCCTTTTCGAGCTTGCCACGTGGGTCTTCAATGTCACTTGTTGCATCATCCTCGCTGCCATCACTCGGACTTGGTAATCGCTGTTTCTGTTTATTTCTCGAACTCGATTCATTGGAATCTGTGCAGCTTCGCCAGGTATCTTCCCCTAAAACCTCAAGATTAGAATATCTCGTGCTTGCTTCAAGTCTCCTGCCACACTTTTCGATGCCCTGGTATCTGCATTTTTAAGACAAAGTTAAAGTATCCTTGGCAACCTCGTTCTTGTTTTCTATCTTTTCTGGTTGCATAGTATTCCCACGGACCCTTTGCAAATGACCTTTAAAAGAAGAATTCGGGCTTACACTTTTGACATATTGTTTATATACCTTTCTAAGCTCGTTCTCACTATTTGCTGTCCTTTCACTGTCGCTTAGATATATTACCTTGAAGCCGGAGTTTATCCTTGCCAGATCGCTCCGGTAATGATGGAAATTCTGAATATGCTCGAAGCAATCAGGCACGAAGTCGTGAATCAAATCTTCGTATTTCTTTTCAACAACAAGGTCGCCCCTTGTGCTTGGTGCTACAGCAGTGCATTTTGCTGATCTTCTCAGATGCTCTTCTCCGATAGTCGGTTCTGAACGGAATAACAACCTGCGGAAAGCGTTCTTCATTCTTTGAATTTGCGCTCTTCGTCGACATTCCTCAAACTGTGAAGCGTCTCGTTTGCGCGGTGTCAATGGCCCGCGATTGACGCTAAACATACAGTCCATTTCTCCGGCGAGCTTCTCTCTTTAAGACGCTTGTTTGCGAATTTTGAACGAACTCGAAGCCATCTTACACTCTAAATCAGCAATTAAATGGAGCCCCCTTCTTGAAATCCTACTTTAGCGACGCGAGTATTGTGTATTTAGAGCAAAGTGGTGATTAAAACATGCGATTTTTTCATTAAGTAAACAAGACGAAAAGTAAACTTCCTTATACATTGATAATTTGACAAGAGATTCCGGTAATTACGAGATCAGTGTGTCATTTTTTTCTTAGCTCAATGTGCTTCAACCAAAATTGCGTGATTGGGTTAATTCTTGGGGAGGGGTGTGTGGGTGAAAGTGTTTTCCTTGATTGGGAAACTAAACAAACGTTTCCTTTCCTTATTATGTCCGAAATATGTGAGGTACATTATTGAGCTTTGAGTAACAGATGGTTTCGACAGAAAAGAAATATCTATTAGCCGGTTTGCAGTGCCCCATCAAATGACTAAATATAATATGAAATTCATTTATCCTTTTTTATAATCAGTTCGGCTTTCAGGCAAGTTAAAGGGGATGGTTTGAGATATGGTATCTGATGCATTTTCCGAATTTAGGCAGGAAAGAGGCCTTTTTGATGGCACAAGTAAAGGCTGAATGTCCAGAACCTTTTTCGTCTTTTATGCAGTTTACTGTTTTGACCGATATTTATTGCGTCTTTTAGGCGAACAGAAATAATTCCCAGTGGTTTTGCGCAAACCTCGAGCTCGAGCTAGAAGCTCGACCTAAGAAGAAGACGTACAAGCTTTTTCAACATTACCTAAAGGAATATGGTTATGTCTGTTATCAATATTAAAATTGTTGCAATAAAACGAAAACATACATGTTCTTGTTTTTTTTTCTCCAACCTTTGTCTTTACGTACACTCCCAAATCTGTGGCAATGCGTTGCGGTTCCTGTGGGTTGAAGAGATCAAAGAATTGCAAAAAAAAAAAAAAAAAAAAAAACGAATGAGCTAAAATTAACTAATCCCACAGCATGGTTACTTGTTCATTTACAAGTAGCTAAATTAATTGGCTTTAGCTATTACTAGTGAATAATTCCCCGGATAATAGTGAAACCTATCTTTCGAAAAACTCGGGCTAAATAAATCATTATCAAATGGATAAGCGCCTTCGTATCCAGTGGAGTTGTTCATCGGATATAATGGTTTTTCTGTGAGATGACACTGCTCCATCCCAGATCACCACAGGCCAACCAACTGACCAACACACTGTCTTCCCAACTGGCCATTTATCTAGGTTTAATCCCGCCACGACGTAACCCAGACATAACTTTGGTGATTCTACGAAAACTCGTGTTTTGCTGTTGGTCATAGCGTGGGCCTTAAAGCAAACGGCATGAAAATGACATTTTTTCGCTAATAACCCTTTGAAAGCAAAAAGAAAAAGCAGTTTTTAACGCCCGTTGGATGCCGCAGTTCATATATGATTTATTTCATATACCATTTCATCACAACAATTTATCACGTAACACCAATGTTATGGTACCATGTGAGACATCAATTATTGCTGAACAAGGTGCAGTCCTTTTTGTGACGTATTAAGTTACCATGGAAACAGGAAAGCCTTGCAGAAACACCCCATATTTTGGCTTTAGTTGCTTATATCTCAAAAACGAACTCGGCGAGCCCCATTTTTTATTGCTCAAAGGTGATCAACAGACCAAGATGAAACTCTCTGCACAGTTTAAGAAAATTCTGTGGAGCGGATTCAGAGCTACCTTAAATTTTCAATTATTTAAGATGGCTCTAAATCAAAACGTTTTATCCTGGCGTGTTGGATTACATTCCAGAAATAAAAAATGGGGGTCACCGAGTTTTTATTTTGAGATATAAGCAACTAAAGCCAAAATATGGGGTGTTTTTGGTACACTATAACTGGATCGGTACAATCGTCCTTGAACAAATGTATATCAGAATGAAAGATTGACTGTCGTTTAATCGCGTCATGTGTCTTCTTGATAAATATTGCATTTGTCCAAGCCAGGTTGATCATCTGCCAAGCCGAAATTTGTTGGCACTTTTTTTGCCAACAAAAGCCCTTCTTGAGAACAATACTTACAGCATTCATTGTATCCATGTTTAATTTACGAAATTTATAATGAGAAACAAATTAATGTATAATATATCAGGCTCTGGTCCGGAGAATTTATGAAAGAAATATTTACGTACCTATAATGCACTTATCAATGTTAGGCCCCAGGGAGGGGGGCTTTGACTGTGAGGTCTGTCCCCAGGGTGGGGAATTTGACATAGCCACCATCTTGGATAATGAAGAAGGCTTGGAAATATACCTTGTGTCCAAGGCTTTTCCCTCCCCAGGTAGTAGGGAAAAGGCCCTGGGAACGAGGTTGCCTAAAAATAACTCCGCCATCTTGGAAAACACCCAGAAGGCGTTCAAATGAACTTACCACATTTGTGAGAGGTGGCTGAACGAGAGGTAAGCGGTACATACATTGCACTCTTACTGTGTGCAGCAAAGTCTATTAAAAGGGCATTATTTTGGCCACCTTTACTCGCCCCAGCGTGGGGGCTTTTGATACTTTTGGCCAATTATGTTGTCACGTGGGTGGGGAATTTGACGCATTTTTTCAGAAAATGTCAAAATCCCCAGCCCCCCCCCCCCCTTCATACTGGGGCTTAACATTAATAGGTGCATAATATCTGCAAGTTAGAGTGGGCGCCATCTTGAAAAACGCTAGAAACTGGGAACTAGTACCCATACCTCGCAAGAAAGTAATGCACAGAACGCAACAAAATCAAAATCATAGTGTTTTCGTGTGTCCATCTGCCATTGATTTGCAAACTAATTGCCATAAAAAATTTTCAGCTCCCACAAGAATATTCCACTCCTCCAACACAGCTGATGTTTCTTTGTTTTTTTTTTACTCCTCAACATGGCCGCCGTGACGTCGGCGTGTAAAAGACTTTAGGGAGTTTAAGATCAACGACGCGAAGGCAAAGAAAACGTCACAAATTTTGCATATTTAATGAGCAAAAACAAGAGCTTGCACGCTGTCTATGTGCATTTATTCGTTTCGTACATTTCTTTCACGTTTTCGGCACATCTTTGACGCAAAAACACCAGTTTTCAAGTTTTACAAAGAACGTGAACTCAAGGCAGCGAATTTGAATTTTCTGCCGTAACTTCAACACCGCACCTCCTAATTCAGTTCCTGGAAAGTTGAGCTAGTTTTTAGAAGTTAGACAAACCGACATAATCACAAAAAAAAAATTAATAAACCTGAACTTGCAATTTTAAATGAGGTTTTCGTTATCGTCGCGTCGTAGATCTTAAACTCCGTGTTTAGCAAGATTCACTTTTTTGCGTGATTATCTTTCAAATCGTTTATGGGTCTCTTGAACAGAAGTTTGCGTGGTAAAATAATGAGAATCCCACGTTCACATGACAAATCATGTGATATAGTTTGGTGTCACAACTAGCAGATGAGCTTATCGGTAACAGGTTGCAATTGAGAAAAGTCTGGTTTTCACTTACGACCATTTTGGAACATGCACAATACTAACTTCTGAGCACCTATTTTGCTTGGGCCCTTATCACAAAATGATTGTCTTGTTGAACGCAGTAATCTGGCCAAGTTCCGTGGTGCTTTTATCACAAACCGAAGAACTTGGCCTATATTTTGTTTCATGCGCAAGCCCATCGTCAGAGCGAAGGGCTGATGCTCAAGCCTGGTAGGTTTTCACTAGCGACGCAAGCACTAGCACAAGTTCAAACATAAGAGCGCTTATTTCATCGTGAAAACGGGGTTGACGCAAGCATAAGCACAGGCGCATGCGCAAGCACAAGGATCAAAATATTTCCATTTCCTTGCGCTTGAGCTTCTGCTTGCGTTTGCTTGCGTTGTGTGAAAACGAAACACAGCATAAGCACAAGGAATTTGCTATGTCTGGCCAATTGAAGCAATTGCTCCAGATTCCCGGCGTCTGAGTATTTGAACAAAATGGCGGATGCCGCGGTTGATTTTGAAGCTTATGTCGACGTTCGTTTTCACTTAGCATAAGCTACTTATGCTTGCCCTAGTTGTGCTTGCGTCGCTAGTGAAAACCAGGCTTCAAAGGAGTTCACTCCTTATCGACGCAGCACTGCAGATTCTTTGGGAACGAACTCCTTTATTAGTCAGTTAAAGGACACCTCGCTCATATTGTACAATGAAAACAAGAAAGGAAAGGAAAGAACTTTATTTAAGTGTCTAGTCGTTCTAGCGCTGGAGCGCTAATTGGGGGCACTGTAAACTGAAATGAACAATGAAAGTAAATCAAGTCAAATGTTGGTTTTTGAGGAGAGGGGAAACCGTAGTACCCGGAGAAAACCTCTCGGTGCAGAGTAGAGAACCAACAAACTCAACCCACATATGATGCCAAGTCCGGGAATCGAACCCGGGCCAAATTGGTGGGAGGCGAGTGCTCTCACCACAGAGCCATCCCTGCACCCCATAAGATGGAATCCACAAGATGGAATAATCACAAAGATCTGTTTTGAAGTGACGTTTTCGTTGCCGAAGAAACTTAATAGGGATGGCAACCGTAAGTGAGCTGTTTCCCTTTTAACTTGTCTTCACACAACCACATTTACATCTTTTCTCCATTAGAGATGATAAGTATAAAAATTTGGAGGACACCACTACCCTGGCATGCGAAATATTCTCTTCCGGTTCTGGCCAGCGTTTCAAAAAAGTGCGTGCTTAAACTCGCTAATTCCCTAAGAAGGAGCGTAAGCATGAGACGCTTTTGAGACGTGGACGGCAACCGGAGCTGTTTCCTTTTTTGCTTCTTTTGACACTACCACATTCCTATTACTAAGTATCTTTTCACTATTACAGTTGATTAGTTTAAAACTCTAGGAGACACTACTGTCTTGACATGCGAAATATTTACTTCTGGTTGCTTGTCGTCCGCGTCTCAAAAACCTTGTGTGCTCAAGATCCCTAGTGAGCTTAAGCACGCGCGTTTTTGAGACGCGGACGGCAACCGGAAGAGAACATTTCGCGTGGCCACATTTTTTTACTAATCGTCGCTAATGGAGAAATGATACTTAGCAACGTAAATGTAATTGTGTGAAGAAAAGTTAAAAGGGTAAACAGCTCACTTCTGGTTGCCGTCCGCGCCTCAAAAACGCACGTGCTTAAGCTCCCCGTTTTAAACGAGAACGCCACGAAACAAGAATATCATTGGTTAAAAGAGGAAAAGTAATCGTGCTGCACGAGCAGCACGCATTTTAGCACAAATTCGTGCGGTCCTCTGCACAGCAACGACGTGAAATCACCAAATTTGAGGTTTGCCGACAACGCGAGCGTACAAATGTGAATCTTTCAGTCTTCATTTTTACCTCTGAAACCACTCATACCAATTCATTTTAGCATACTTCGCCCACACTGTACGACGCGAGCGAGATGGCCTAACCTCGAGAAACTTACCATAGTTTAAAGTTATATTTTAAGGTGAAGTTGTCGTCGCCGTTGCTGTCGTAGGGCAACAGGAGGCGAGCCTTCCGAATGCCAGGACAATGGTGTCTCCCTGAGTTTTAATAATATTTAATCGTCTCTAGTGAAGACAAGTTAAAAGGGAAAACAGCTCACTTTCCGTCGATTGCGAGCTCTCTCTGCCATATCTTTTTCAGATGTTCACTCCAAGCAGTTTAGAAGGACAATTTTCTGCTAAACCCTCAAGTTGTGCAGATAAGAATTGCATACGCACTACATTGAAAAATCTTGAAACACATTCAACAAATTTTCCAAAATATGTAATAAAAAGAATTAAAAGAACCCAGAGAAAAGCTATTCATAATCATCCAGGTTTAATGTGCACCATCATCTTGACTCTCTCTTTGCTCTTTCCAATCCGCTGCACAGTGTCTTCAATTAACGAGAGCCTCTCCTTTTCTTCGTTGTATCTGATTTCCAGTTCCTGGCATCGGTTCTGGCAATCTTCTTCCTTCACCTTGATAGCATCAAGCTGACTTTGGAGACGGTTGATCTTCTCGCTCAATTCTCCTTTATCAATTTCCAGTTTCTTCATCAATTTCTTCTCGTCCAGAAGTTGTTCCGTCACCCTTCCATGTTGCTGAGAATACTCTCAGCCTCATCTCAAAAAATAAGCAAAGACATTGCTAATTTAACTTACGGGCACTTTACGTGGACAGAAAATTGTAAACAGACATTTTCCATGGGCACCCAACGTCAATTTTCGGAAAAGATCTGTTCGGAAGACTATTTGAGATCTAGAATTTTCGGAACATTTGTTCTAAAATTTCTTGCTTTCCTGCCTCTCCAAGGATTTTCCAACACCTGAAAAAAATGGCATAATTACCCACTTTCAACGGATTTTCACCCTAAATAGGTCACCTAGAATTTTCGGGAGCCTTTTTTCTGGCTGAAATTTTCGAAAAGTTAAGCTTTGATCCCTATAGTTTTCGGATCACTAGACTTTCAGCTAGGAAATCCGAACACATAAATTTTAGGGGATAAAAATATGCCTATATCTACCGTTTAAATACCTAAATACGTTTAACAATGCTATGTTTAAGTGGTTTTGAACTATATTCTCGTTGGGTGCCCCTGATTTTCCCTATAAAAATCAAATGTTAGTCGCTCATCCAGGAGATCTCCTGTTACCACTTCCATCAGGAGCTCATTAAGCAGAGCCTGTATCTCCCATTCGTGGCATAGGAATCAACCCTTTTCCGAGTAGATTTATTTATAAAACGCCTCCCTTGGGAGATTCAGCATGCTCACTGAACACTATAAAAGCCAATCTCCCTGATTGGGAAATTTAGCACGCCCTCTGTTGTAAGAGCCCATCAAAACAAAGTTATCTTAGTGTCAAGGGAAATGGCATACAGTACATCAACTTTCCTTTGGAAAATGCTGTTCTGAAAAATAAACTTATTTGGGAAAGGTTTGACTCAGGAATTAGTGGAGACAGAGATTCCCCTTCATTAGCTCATGCTTCCATATAATTAAGAATACTTTCCAACTTGTTCAAAATTAAACTGTCTCACTTCACCCTGATCATAGATACAGCTAGAAGCTTTCAATATCTCCACATACAGTACACAGGGGTTTCAATAGAAGCCGGTTACCAGTGGTATACCGCTGCCCGCTTTACCTCACACCGCCGGCTAGTTTGCCTTGATTTTCACTAAAAATACTATCATAAACTTGTCAAACTGCCGCCTTCAAAGGGCTATCATGGACAGCTATCTCAGAAGTTACTGAAACCACTGCATACAATGAGTGGTTGACTTTATTTTTACTTTTGATGTAGGTATTATCATCCTATTAATCAGAAATAATTCTTTTGAAATTGAAAAGGGAGGGGAGGGGGGAGGGGGGTTAGGATTAGGGTTAGGAGGGGGAGACATGTCCCTCCAACCAAGACAATGGTGTGTCCTTGGGATTTAGGGTATCAAATTGATTGTTAACAAATACATTATTGCTACTTTTACTGGGAACTAAAATAAAGGAATAAATAATGGGACCAATTAAATAAAAAATTAAAATGCTACATCAATTTATTGGAGGGTACGTCCTGTTAAGGTAGCAAGAGAGGAAGCAGCACTCTCCTCAGCAGCAAGGAGGTCACCATGGCAACCGAGACACAGTCCACCTGCCAAGACCCTGTCAACACATCACTGAGAAAAACCAGTGTGTGAAATGTACTTACCCCAAAATATAGCAGGGAGGGAGCGAAAAGAAGCAAGCACACTCAACTGATTAAGGACGGTGCCTACTAATTCAAAGGTATTTCCGCGAGGTTTATGGAATATGCTGGAAAAGCAGATCTTAACAAGTGTTATTGAAATCCAGAAAGAAAATTGGGGGTAACCATGCATTTTTGGAAGATAATTAATCAACAATATTTGTAAAAAGCCCTGAAAAACAAAGCAATGTATGGCGATCTTTTCCAAATTGAAGTTTAGTTATCTCTGAAAAATGCATGGTTACCCCCAATTTTTTTTGTGGATACCAAGAGCACTTGCTAAGTTCGGCTTTCTTCGCATAGTTTTGAACAGCGCAAAAATATCCCTGTATTAATAAGCATCACCCATAGGAAATCTGAGTATCTCAAGATGCGCAGAACTTATGCACAGTAACAATAGTAGGCACCGTCCTTAATTTTAGCACATGGCATTTGCCCCTGCAAACCTCCTTGGAGTCCCCCCAAATATCCCATCCAGGCAAAACCACTGCATCGTCTTGGTTTTAACTTTGCCTAAACTATATTTCTACAGCTGCAACTAACAAACAAATCTCCTATAAGCTGCAGAGCACCTATAGGTGTAACACCCATCATCATGCCTTGATTTTGAATTCAAAAAAAAAAAAAAAAGCCAATTTAGGACGCTTCCTACTGCAGATTTCAAGTTTCCAATTGAACTGAACTTACCATTTAAAGCATTGCATCTCAGAACTAATGACTGATATTCATCCACATGCTGCCTCGTTTGTTCTTCCATCTTTTGTAGTCTTTCTCGTTCCTTTTGATCTTTAAAATCTTTGATAATTCCTTGGATTACGGTATTGACTGCTGTTGACCTCACTACTGTATGACATGTTGGGCATTTTCTAAAGTCACCTATGCAAGTCTTGCAATATGTGTGTCCACAGGGTATAGCAGCCATTGGCGTGTGTTTGGGCTCTGTCATATGTTTTTCACAAAGGGGGCACAAGTGACTGGCAATACCTGATTCATCGTCGTCACTAACACTCCGCTGACCTTGTTTAGGCTCAATAGAGGGTTGTAATGTCGCCTTAGCCTCTCGGCAACAGTGTCTGCTAGTGCATTCAGCATATCAGAAGATAACTCAGGAGTCTTCAATTTCGAACTATCATTAGGAAGCATTACAGCACCTGTACATGTGTATGTTATTTCCAGTACTACATGTACATGTATCTGCAGGATCATTCAAGAGAGAATCCTCATCAGTTTCACCATGCCTAATATCATCACCATGGTGATAACTGTCATGATTATCATCACCATGGAGACTTAAGTTTGATTTCACTGATGTCCTTGATGAAGGCCTTAATTTCTTATGAAGTGTTTGTTTACTTGATGAAAGAAGCTTTTTTGAGACACTTGCATAGCTTGGAGTTTCATAATTTGATGGCACATACTCCTGGTTAGTTTTCACTTGAGTATCATTGCTTGCTTTCATCCGAGAGAAGCTGGGATTCCTTTTGTGTGAGCTGGTGGCAGAAGGTGGTCTTTTGACTAGCGCGTTATCAGACTTTGATATCCACGATATCACATTAGAGTGGTACGGTCTCTCTGTGGTTCAGGATACAACGGTTTTCTCCTGGGATTGCTGTGAGGATTTCTGTTTGCAGCGTTTTCCGAAGAAGAACCAGACATTGCTGAACGTGTTCGAAACTTCGGTACATCAGGAAGAGTAGAGTTATCTTTGTTCACAGAGTTAAGTGGCAGTCCCGCTAAAAGCGGTCCTCTCGATTTCGCGACCAAAAATAGTTTTCGTTTATTTTTTGTCAGTGAAGAGGCTATGGTACGCATATACCAAAATAGCTATTTTTATTTTTAAATTATTTTTTTAAGCTCTGCTACAAGCCAAAAACGAATTGGGGCCGTCGCGGCGTCTCGCAGGTTGTTAGAAAAACTCAAATTGTCGGATTTTGAGAGGCGCGCTGCAAAAAAACGAATGCCCGCAAGAAAAATCTGTTTACGTCAGTTTTCTTAGTTTACCGTAGATAGTTTACAGACAAAGGGTAAACATCTTTGATAAAAAATTGAACAAGCTAGAGTAGTTCAAAGACCTTCTATTCTGCAAGTTTATTTTAAACCCTGAATGTAAAGAAGTTTTGTAGGAAAATATCTCAAAAGTTGCGGCCTAAATCTGGTATAAAAATCACATCAAAGTTAAGTTTTAAACTTATTTTATTGGTTCATAGGCTCAGACTTGCGGGTATCCTCTAGGATTGCAAACGACGGCAGATTGTAATCTGCCATTGAAAGTTATTTGCATAATTAATGACCGTGACAGATGTCACGATTCTACAGACTTAAAATTCCAAAAATTGCCTCTTATGACACTTAAATTCGTCTGCAACCTCTAAATGGAAGTTATCAAGCTGCTTTAAGTACTTTTGAATCCAAAGAGATCCTTAACAGAGATGAATTCAAGCATAATAATCAACATCATTAACTTTTGGGTATCACTTGTAACTACCAACAGTATGAACAAACGTTTTGGAATGCTCTATCTCATATCTAAATCAGCATTTGATTCAAGCTCTCTCAGTATTAAGAATAAAGTAAAAAAAAAAAACTTTTAGAAAAGCAACGTAAATTTTAATTCCTTTCCTCAATTTCAAGGTGAATCTCACCTGCGGTGCAACAAACATTCATCGGGCTGACAAATACGATTTCAAGCCAAAAAAAATCAAACTTGTCTTTTAACTGTTGACGGTAAAAAAGAAGCCTAATTGAGATTACCTTTTCTTAAGGTTTTGATGAAAGACATTTATCCAGCCAGTTGAGATTAACGCTTTGGTTGTAGCTTTTCGTTAATTATCACAATCGGCCAGACATATACATCACGCGACGAAGTGCGCGCTCTCTCTCTCTCTCTCTTTACTGAAACCAAAAAAACTTTGCGATAATAATATTCACTCTTCCTCTACAGAAAAATTGACCCTAATGTCAATAGTTTTTCCTCCTAGAAATACTCATTTTTGACTCAACATAACCAGCAAACTGACGTGACGTCATGTTATTATTGCTCTGCGTAAAAGCTGTAAGACACTTAGGGTGCGTTCGTTTGACCATATTCCGGAATAGGAATAAATGGAATGTAAGTTGAGAATCCTTTGTTTTTACGGACATTCACACTAAAATTGTCAAACATGTGCTAAAATGCTATTTTAAACATATTTTTATAATCCTTGTTGCTCCGAAACGCGGCAAACATACCGTTTTAATCATCACTCCACGTATTCTTATTCCGCAATAGGGTCAATCGAACGCGCCCTTAGTCTATCTGTGTGGCTACATTTTTGTTTGTATCCATTATTTGAAAACCTGTTTGACTAAATCACAGCATACTATACCTAGAGATTAGATATCATTAGAAAGGCGACCCACCCACCCTTCTACCTCAGTTTGCCAGGGTACTAATCATAATTCGCGCACATACGAGTTCACTTCTACAGGCAACAACATAATATTGTTCATCTATGGCTATGTACCAATTTCCTACGCCAAATATGTTTACTCTTTTGTTCTGAACGCAACTTTAACATGTGTTTTAACTTTATACCACACGTGCCGCAAAAAGAATCCCGTTTAGGACATAAACATTCATAAACATTCGCTAACACCAAGACGATCTTCTGAAACTATTGCATTACTAACATTCTACTTGCGACATTCACATTCCTTGACCGCTTCCTTTAATTTGTAAATTAAAGTGGCCTTCACGTCCTTAACCCTAAAAGGAAGGTCGAGGTACACACAGATGGCCTTTAATGTAGCTACATTAAATTTAGAGAGTGCATCTGATTTGCTGAGCTCGCAAATGTCATAGCCGTCATAGGTTATTGGGTGAATAAGTCCTATTTCGGTGACAACCTCGTCTACGGCCATTTGCCTGTCTTTCTCGGTAAGGTATGCCATTTCGTCTTCAACAAGGCCGTCATGGTCATCATCCCCGCATTTCTGTGAAGATTTTCGCCTTTTGCTGGCTGCAAGCCGTGAAAAGAAACCTTGTATTTGAGCTTTCGACAACCATTCACTTCTTTGAAACTTTCGTTGTCCTTCACTGTTTCTTGCTACCCGCATGTCAGCAGCCACTTGCGCTGGATCGGCTTTTCTACCTGTGTCCTCCCCAAGGTCAAACTTTGCTGTGAGGTAGCTTTTTACATGGAAAAGCAAAACCCTCTTCGGGGGGGGAGGGGCGGGGGGGGGGGGGGAGTTAGAGAAAGGTGAAATTTTCCGTATATTTTTGTTCAAGATTGTGGTACTTTGGCTTTACTGATGTCTCTGAGAATATATCAAGTTTTCGAGAAAACTGTAAAATGCACAGGAAAAAGCTAGATATTAATAATAGTTTCTATTTTGTTTCTTTTAAATAGTTTTTAAAGAGCTACAATTGCAATCATCTTTCAACATTTTTCGCTTAATAAGGGAAATGAGTCTTAATTTGCAGTCCGTTTCAGGCCTCGACATTTACATCTTACGCAGTTCGAGTAACGATACATTAATTATAACCTTAACAATTATAACTTGTAGTCGATTCTTTAGAAATTGGTACAGGAGAGGTTTCAAAAAGGAACTTGTTTTACTCAGTTTTGGAGTGAACTGTGAACTTATATTTTCTGTAAGACAATCTTTTCGTTTTTCATTCGCCGGCAACTATTACAAACAAATTAATGGTGTAGCGATGGGCACAAGAATGGGACCTAGCTAAGCCAATCTTTTTATAGGATATGTTGAACACCAATTTTTTAATCACTACAACGGCCCCAAACCTGAACTCTACGGCTGCTACATCGACGACTGCATCGGCGCTATTTCATCCAGCAGAAAGAACTCGATCAATTTATAACCTCCGTCAACTCTTTTCATCCGGCTCTTAAATATACCTGGGAAATTTCGGAAACTTCATTGGCTTTCCTAGTTATCAAAGTTTCTATTAGAGGCAACGTGCTATGTACTAGTGTGCACTACAAACCTACAGATTCACACAGTTATTTGTTGTATTCATCGTCATATCCATCACATGTCAAGAACGCCATTCCTTATTCTCAATTTCTTAGACTTCGACGTCTATGTAGTGATGACTCCGATTTTTCCAGCAAATCAGAGGAGATGTGCCAGTTCTTCGAAAAACGTGGCTATCCTGTCTCTGTGGTCAAAGCGGGCCATCATCGCGCCCAACAATTTGATCGACAGTCATCACTACAAACGTCACAAAAAGATAAGAATGACAGAATTCCATTCACCCTCACTTTCCATCCTCATAATCACGCAGTCAAAAGCATCATTCTTAGTAATTTTAATTTACTCCAAAATGATCCCGAGACTAGTAGAATCTTTTCGCAACCTCCACTTATTTCATTCAAACGCGACAAAAACGTAGGCAACTTTTTAGTTAGAAGCGCGCTCAAAACTAACGAGCAACCCGGCACTTTCAAATGCGCGCGCTCACGATGCAAAACTTGTCTTTTCATTGTTAACACTAGCAAGATATCGGGACCTAAGCGATCTGTTAAGATCACCGATCGTTTCACATGTACCTCCGCAAATGTCATTTATTGCATAACCTGTACGTTATGCAATAAATTATACATTGGTGAGACGGGTAGACGACTAGGTGACCGATTCCGCGAACACCTTCGCGATGTTAAGAAGAATGACAAGGATGCATCTAAGCCAGTCGCTCGCCATTTTAATCTGCCTAACCACTCTAAAAAACACATGGCTATCTGCGGCCTTTCCCTACATCTAGGTACGACGGAAAGCTGGAAGAATCTGGAACAAAAAATCATCTTTCAAATCGGCACCCTTAATCCTCACGGTATTAACGAACGCTTTTCATTTAACTAATATACTCCTATTTTTCACGTTGCCATGTTACCACCAATAGCGTAGCTCCTACTCTACTATAAAAACTACACGTAACCCATAATCCCTCGATTCGCTCTGACGAAGGGCTCACGCTTGAAACGTCAGCTTTTAGAATCTCTGTACGGTGGCCAATTTACATTATCAACTCCGTTGATAAAACCAAATTTTTGTATACTACTTCCCCACCGACGCAGCACCACAGTTTCTTTAGAAACTACCCCTTCAAACTTTTCGTTTACCTTATAACTTTTACTCCTACTCGAACACCAATGTCGTAGGTAGCAGAGATCAGATTGTTGTTATGGTAGCAGCCCGCGCCGTCCGAGCGCAAGAAGACTTGATTAACCTCTGGCTTCTTTTCCTTAATGATTTTGAGCAGATGCTCCAAAATTGCGCAAACAGTGTGCCAGTCCTGTGCACAGCTATCGAATAAGTGGACGTATGACTCGACCTGGAGGCTGTTATCTGCTGCATTCTGCGAAATGCCAGTTCATTCCTCTTTTTCCGAACCACTCGGATTGCTTTTCTCGATATTTTAGCTGCAGGAATTTCATGGCCCAATCCATTACAACCATGACAGTTATCCTGGAGAGAGCTTAATACATTTTGCTTTGCTCGCTCTTGGTTCTCCGCTCTTAGAATGTGAGACTTCCATTGAAAAATCATGTCACGGGCTTGAGCAAGGTCGTGCTTGAAGTCTTCTTTTTGTTCATCGCTATAAAAGTTAATTGAAGGGGAATCAATTTTCGCAGCGATAGATTGCAAAGTCACTTTCAGATGCTCACACTCGTTACAGCGCACTTGATGTTGATGTGAACAAGATTGTTTGAGTTCGGGGTCCTGCAAATCACTGAGAGCAAAGTATCTGCAGTGATCGGGACATAGGCTTTCCTCTTCACGGCAATGTACTCTGTATTCTGTCTTGAGGTAGCGCTTTCCATTTTTAAGACCATTTTGCACTTCATCACACCAAGTTGCACTTGCTCCGCACTCTTTCAAGTCATCTACTATCTTGTGCACACTTTCAAACGCTTCAGCACCTCCCGCAGCTATGTTGTCGAGGCCTTGAAGGGATTTTCGTTGTGACGCTTCTCTAACTTGCAGTATTCTAAACAACGTAGATCTTCCAAGAGGCTCAAAGCGATCGTCACTGCAATGCTTTAAATACTGTTCTACCATCGTGGACCTCGCAACAATTCTGATGACATTTGGCATTACTAGCTCCTCTCCTGAATCAAGCTTTAGTGTTCTTGTGCCATAAGCCACGTCTTGGTAGAAGTACGGTTGGTCTATAAAAGACAGAAAGTGCTCCAACTTTACCAAATCAATTTTCACTCGGTGGCACAGTGGTTTCTCAACGGTCTGTCCAACTCCAACGTTTTTGGCGTGCGCTCTAGCTTTCTTTATTTGACGGTCACTAAGCTTTTCAAATGGCTCGTGTATTTTCTTCAAGTACTGGGCTGGGTAACGCGTAGCATAGATACTAAGAATCTGGACTTTAATGTACCTTGTTGGTGCTTGTTTGTATGCAGTTACTAGTGCTTTAAGGTCGTCAGAGTAACCCATTTCATTGTTTGATTGTTGAAATGATCGTAACAGCTTATCACTGTCCTTTGGAGCAATGACGCCACACACAGCACGACATGCTTCGCCCACCTGCTCTGTACACAGTTCTTTTTCTTTTTTCGTCGCCTCGTCCCACTCGGACGTAAGTCGGAAAGTGAGGGGCACCACTGCTTTTCCCGAAAGCAAAGCCATGTTACTGAGTGCCTCATTGTATATTTTAAGTACGTCACGTTCCTTCTCGGTGAACTCATCGTCGGACGAACTGTCAAGGTTGATTTCTTGCCATTGTCCAAGAGACCAAGCAGGATCGCGATTCGTAATGCGACTTTCTGGTAATGGGGTGCTAATGCAACTCTCAATTGCAAAACGTGCTTCTTCTTTGGCTGCCCTGCAAGGGAAATCAACGGACAAAAGAGTCTAAAGAAAATTATAGATTTTTTATGATGCAAGGATCTACAAAGTACTAAACTGAGCTTTGAGCAAGTAATATTTTACATTAAAAGCAGGAACCGATGACCCGGAGCCTACAACTCCATTGCGTTCGTGTCACGGCGTTTTCACAAACCGATTTATTTTTAGATTGAATTTCCCGCAAATGAGACTCCCGCAGGAGCCCGATGATCAATTACAAGAAACTAACCTGACGTCATAGGGTCACCGAACCGGAACTTCCTTTGTTTTTTTCGGCGAAGATAGTCTAAAAATAGATCGGTCTGTAAAAATGCCGTGACATAGGCCCAGTATGGGAGTTGAAGGCTCCTGGTCATGGGTACCTGTTAAAAGTTATTAAATAGCTGAACCGCGACCGGGCAAGATGAAGCGGATCTTTTGTCCTGATTGGCTACTCAAGCGGGTTAGATGGGCATTTCAGGCTCCCTCGGGATTTCCGGTGTTGGTCCCGCAAGATATAAAGTTCTTTTTTTGTAATGTTTATATAACGAGCAGCAGTGTTTTATTGGGGTTTAAAAACACGAGGCGTAGCCGAGTGTTTTTAGACCCGATAAAACACGTGCTGCGAGTTTTTTGAACGATTTCAAAAACATTCCACAAAGAGCGTGTCCCTCTGGACTCAAAACGATGGTTCAAATTGTAAGAGGTGAATATTAGCATACAAGAAAAACAAGCCATGCCTTATTAGTATTCTTTATATAAAGAATACTGACGAGGAGTGTTTTATCAGGATATAAAGCTCATGCACGTGACGTTTTATCGGTGTTTTGATAGGCTGTTAGGCTCATGAATTATTAATTAGTTCTTGAATGCCATATAATAAAATCCTTTATTTATGAACAAATTTGTTCGGTCAAGATGGCTAGATATTGCCCTCGTTCGTTTTTGCATTTTTATCGAACTCGACTTTGTCTCGGTCTATAAAAACGCAAAAAAGAACTTGCTTGGTCAATAACGTATTTATGTATTGGTACTTTTTAGAATTGCAAAAAAAAATTCTCATCGCGTTTTAAGAATTATTTTTATTGCAATAGACAGAAATCAGTACCTTGATAATTTCCGTTCGGTTTTTTCCATGATATCATCCGTTTCTGTACTTTGTGTTTCCCTCAGCCAGAGCCATTCAGTCTTTAGTCTGCTACCATGGAACTTTCTACAACTGTTACAAATGGCTAAAAATACAGAAACGTTATAAGAAACTTGCCACACGAGCCTCACATACTACAGCTAAGAACTTCCCGAATTGCAATTTATTGTATTTTATTTCATTTTATTTTATGCTTTTCATCGCGTTTTAACACACCGAGTTCGCTATGTATAAGTTTTTCTGTATTGTCCTCGGCCTTGTGGAGGCGCGGTGGCCTAATGGTTAGTGCGCTCGACTCCGCAGCGAGTGGTCCGGGTTCGAGCCCTGACTGGGGACATTGTGTTGCGTTCTTTGGCAAGACACGTTACTCTCTCCACACAGGTGTATAAATGGGTGCCAGCGAATTGTTGTGGAATACCTAACAAATTGCCGGGGAGTAACCTGCGATGGACTAGCATCCCGTCCAGGGGGAGTAGAAATACTCGTAGCCGCTTCCTGCTACAGAAACCGGGATATGCCACTTGGCTCAAAGGCTTCACGTTTTTTTTTTTTCTTGGCCTTGCTTCGAACACACAAAGACGTATCAAACTCGGTAGCCCGATCGATACCAGGGGTACATGCTTTTAACCTTATTCAATTTTTACTTATTAGTTCGTTTATTTTTTGCAGCTGTTGTTGTTTTTGTTTGTTTGTTTTTTTTTTTAAGGTAAGAGCTGGTGGCTGTAATAGCACTAATGATAATAGCCTCGTACCCAGGGTCTCTCTTCTTCCTATCACCTGGGACGTCCCAGAATGTAAGAAACGGGAAGAAAAGAAGAGAGGACCTGGAAACGAAGCTGCCAAAAATTCAGGTCTGCCTCCTGGTGACCCCAGAGCGACCTAGGCTAAAGAACTCTACCTTACTCCAATACGCAAATCGCCTTGCGGCACTAGCAAATCTTATCGTCGTTTCATGTGATATGTATACTTATTTTATCCATAAATCATTTACGTAATGTTTAAACCACGAACAGTAGTGTTTTATCAAAGTTAAAAATTCGAGAGCGAAAGCGCGAGAATTTTTAGACTTGATAAATACATGCTGTGAGTAGTTTGAACAGCTTCAAAAACGTTCCCGGAGTATTTCATTTCTTTAGTATTGCAAAATAAATAAATAAATAAATAAATTTCTCTTTTTAAAACGTGTTGTTTAAAGAATGCCAAAACAAAAGCATCCAAAGTGACAAAGGCTGCCGGGAAGTGTAGTTGGCAAATACATTGTGCAAATAAACTACACAGTTTAAGGGTCTAATTCAGTAATTGCCTTCACGATGCCGCAAACCAAAAGAAATTTCCACAGTTAATAACTGTACAAGAGAAAAAAAATGCTCGTGGAGAGAGTCATTAAATCTAACTGTGACATAATGGGCATTGATGATTTTTAACAGTTTGTGACTCATTTCACTGACTCATTCTTACAGTCGGGTGTATGTAAAATGCAGAACCCACCCGGAACCCACTGGAACTTGCCGGAACCCTCCCGGAACCTGCCGCAACCTGCCGTAACCTGCGGGAACCCACCCGGAACCTGCCGGAACCACCAAGAAAATTGATATAGAAAATAACACTATAAAATTGAAAATTTATAAACTGAAAATGCAATAACTAATAATTAATTAATGAAGGATATTTCAATATAAAATACCGGAAACAGGACGGCATCTGACTTTCAAACGGAGTGCTTGCTATGCTAAAGGTCAAAGTCCAAAGTTTGTTCTCGACTGGAGACCAAGTGTGTTGTGCAAGTTCGACTACAAATGAGCACAGGCTAACCATCTTAAACTCGTGTGTGTTGGCTTTCAGTTGTGTTGACACGGATAAATTATTGTATCGTCTCCAGTTAACTCATATGGTTTGAAATAAAGATCACGAGTATTCTTGCCTCGTGTTGCGTTCTATATACAAATAAAGTGGAATGACTACGGCCTTGAATAGCTTTGGGGAGGATTATTTTGTTTCGGTTGAGTGTGTGTGTGTGAATAAAAAGTAAAGGCAACAACTAATTTTGACCGCCACTTCTTCGAAGCCACCTGAATTCAAATTTAAGAAAAATCTCAAACAAAACTTACTACATTCCGTTCGATGACGTCCTCGACTATGTCCCTACTAAATTTACGCTCGCAGGCAAGTTATTTGTACCAGAAAAACTCAGATCTTCGACCCTGGATAGCATCGTAAAAGGATCGACAAAACCATATAGGAACTTCGGTATTCTAAATAGGATAGGGTGGGCATCGCTCCCCTTGTGTCGTTTGGCCTTCGTGATACAGCCGTTGAGGTAAATGATGCCCTGATTGGTTGATTGAAATACGGAAGTTCCTCTGCTTTTCCTCGATCCTTATACTATAATAATAATAATAATAATAATAATAATAATAATAATAATAATAATAAATTTCTTTTAGAGTGCAGCTACATAATCTCAGCGCGCTTAACAAATTTAAGAAATAAAATATGAGAAATATACAAATAAACTTACAAATATAAGAAATAAAAAGAATACATAATGAAAAGAATAATGTGATAAGACTACATGTGAAGTTAATTAAATAGAAATGTTTTGAGCTTCTTTTTAAAGATAAACAAAGATTGCTCATTTTTTAATGTCCACTGGCAAGGAATTCCAGAGAGTAGGTGCAGCTACCGAGAAGGAGCGAGCACCGTAAGCCTGAGTCTGATAAGCATGCAGGTACCACCAATGACAATCCTCTGGATGCACAACGAAGATTTCGGTTTGGGGGATGAACCTGTAGAAGATCACAAATGCCAGGGTCACAAATGCCAGGGTCGAAAATCGCGAGATTTTTGTGGTAAAAATACTTTTTAAGTCAGGTGAAGTCCTGTTTCCGTCTTCTTTTTCTATATTGGAATATCCTTAATTCATGCTTTTTACTGTTTTTATTTTCGTTTTTAGATTTTATAATTTTTGAATTGTATAATTATTGTTATTTTCTAATATCATTTTTTTTTGGTGCTTCCTGCAGGTTCCGGGTGTGTTCCAATGGGTTCCGGGTGGGTTCCAGCAGGTTTCTGGTAGGTTCCGGTGGGTTCCGCGTTTTACACACACCCGTTACAGACGTACCTTGAAGTGGATTGCTTTCGGTGTTTTCTGGGTTATTAATAAACTTTGCATTTCATTTTAGGATAAGTTCTGACCGGTCGATTGTTTTTTTTTTGGTAGTTTTAGACTGGGCGTCTCTCTGGGCTTCTCTGCAAATATCTTATTGAATGTTTAACTTTACACTTTTTATTTGCAAATTAGGATGAACGTGTTATATAGCATTTCATGTTGATTAGTATTCGTTACATAACTTGTTCATTCTAATCAGCATTCCATTGTTTCAGCCATTCAACCCCGTATTTCCCCTGAGCCTGAATTCCAATCCTTACCCTGACCGCTCAGTTTGTTGAGTTTTACCGGGTATAAAGCTAATGAATATTTATGACGTTTTGAAATAATAAAAGAACTACTTACGCGATCCAACTGGAATAGTAACTCCGAAAATTTTGAAAATGTCTTTAGCTATCTGGACATTGAATACTCGGTCCCCTTTCACCGCTTCTTGTTTGCCTTTGTGATCGGGGTACTGGCAAGCAGATGTTGGGCATTTCCAGTATGCTCCCAAATTTCCACGATGGCGAGGACACACGAACATTTCTTCAATGTTTTCTTCGCTTAAGTGAAAGTGGCCCGCACGAATCAAAATTAGTTGGTACTCGGAAATTTTTTCCTTTGAAAGATGACAGCGCTTCAGATGACTGGAAATATCAGAGGTACATTCCAGAAGCGATGTTAAGGATTTGTGTCCTCTGAACTCCCCACACCCACTGCTGTCTTTGTTTTTCATAAAGCATGCAGCCATTTTCACTATCTGCCCATTCCCAAACTTAACTCTATTGTTGTGACGCACTTGTTGTCGGTGTTTGAGAATATTTGTAAAGGAAAGGATAGAACCGGCGGGGAACTAAAAATGGAGCCGGAACTAAATTTATGAAAGGACATCTGCCCAATTATTGAGGCAATAAAGACGTGATATTGCTTTCCGTCAAATTTAAATTTACGGAAGTGATTTTAGGAAAGAAATAATAGTTTTCTTGGTAGCCCTGAAAAGAAGCCACGTTTTCTATCTTGTAACATACATGTATTATTCAATCTAAAACTCCAAATTCCTTCATTTCACACTGCAGTTATACCGTGCCAAGCGGCTGCCGCTGACCTACATAAGCATCCCACGTGAATTAATTCTTCCAGATGATTGTCAAAGAATGCTCCAAAACTCTAAAAAATGATGTTTCGAAAACCAATTCTTTCTGTGAAGACGTTTCATTGCGACGTACATTTTATAGCA
Source organism: Montipora foliosa (assembly GCF_036669935.1). Taxonomy (NCBI): domain Eukaryota; kingdom Metazoa; phylum Cnidaria; class Anthozoa; order Scleractinia; family Acroporidae; genus Montipora; species Montipora foliosa. The sequence continues at coordinate 24,276,592 of NC_090878.1, forward strand.
ACTAGCATTAATCTAATTTTTCAATTAAATATCTTTGATCTGTAACAGTTCACGTTTCGCGGTTTGATGCTGAGCTATGGAAAAAAATTACAAATTTATTTTTTCTTGAATTCTGTTTCCCCCCACCTATTTTAACCTTAATTTATCTTAAAACAAAGAAACAATGGCAAAAAATAGACTAATCATCGGCTAATACACTCATGAAAGACTTTTGTCCAAAGCAACCGTAATTTACTTTCTCCATTGTCGGCCCGCTCATGAAATAATTGAACTTGACGCAATTAGTTCTGGCTTTATGTTTTAAACGCACAAGCATTCTAAGGCCGTTAGGAATTCATTGCTGGCACTTCAGGCGAAATAATGCCTTAAAACAAACGTTTTGCGAATTTAAAAAGTCACAGAATCATGACCTCTGACACTGGCCGATAATTTATGCAGACAAGCATTGTTTGCTGATTTTGATCTCTTATCGCTTGTGATCTCAGGAGATACCCACACGTTTGAAGTTATAAATCGGTAAAATAAGTTTAAAACGTTACTTTAATGTGATTTTTATACCAGATTTAGGCCGCAACTTTTGAGATATTTTCCTTCAAAACTTCATGACATTTCGGGTTTAAATTAAACTAGCAGAATAGGACGTCTTTGAACTACTCTAGCTTGTTCAATTTTTTATTAAAGATGTTTACATTTTGTCTGTGAACTATCTATAGTAAACTAAGAAAACTGACTTGAACAGATTTTTGTTGCGGGCATTCGTTTTTTCGCAGCGCGCCTCTCAAAATCCGACAATTTGAGTTTTTCTAACAACCTCCGAGACGCCGGGACGGGCTCAATTCGTTTTTGGGTTGTAGCAGACCTTAGAAAAAGAATTTAAAAACAAAAATAGCGATTTTGGTATACGTCTACCCGAGCCTCTTCACTGACAAAAAATAAAGGAAAACTATTTTTGGTCGCGAAATCGAGAGGACCGCTTTTAGCGGGACTGCCACTTAAGTTTTTTTGTAGCAGTCTTCGATGCTTCTCGCTCCTTCATCCACTGGCTTTGTTTTTCACGAATTACCTTAACTTTTGAAGCTGTTTCTTCTTCATTTTCGCCTGTTCTGCTAAGTGACTTTGTCTTAAGTTTCTTCACTTGTAACGACATATTATCTTTATCTCTTACTGCGGTGACCAATAATTCCGCCATCTTGTTTTCAAGGATAAATTGAGAGGTTACCAAGTACAATTAGAAAGCCCAAAACCTCACTTTCTGGGGAGGAGTAACTAGTTCAGAGACAAAAACCTATAACGTCTTCAATGATACACAAAAATGGGCAAAAATTAGGTTTTATCAAGCCATTTAGACAGGAGAAGTAAGTCAGTTCTTTATTAAAAAGTATTTCCTAAAAGCACTCTTATATCTCATTTAATCATTTGGAATATTGTTCTGTCACCTCCCCCTCCTCAGGGTCATTAACACGTCCTTATTTGCATAGTTACCTCGAATTTTCGGTAACTACTTGGTGTAGGCACTCATATAGTGGTCCGTTCACTCCACTTGGAGTGGTAGCAACATACATGTATTTTAGGGGCAGAGCTGTTTTAGGGGAGCAAAAGATCTTTGAGCGTCGATTCAGGTGACATCTTAAAAATTTAAATATATTTGTCGATCTGAACGACGTTAGGATGTCTATGTCTGCAGTTTTTGTTCTGGATATCAAAG
>NC_090878.1:24283296-24310796 GCF_036669935.1 Montipora foliosa
GTGATTGTCTGAATTACGTTGTACTTGCCTGAAGAGATACAGAGTTGAAAAAGGCTGATTTCTCTTTTCGTTTTACATGTACTTAAGTCAAATACATGTACATGTAAACAACCTTTGCAAATTGTAGTTTGAATTAATAAAACAAAGCACTGGATTGAACCGTGTTTGTTCTTCGTTTTTTTTAAAAGGTCAACCCATGCAAATGAGCAGAATGAATCATCCTCGAGTTCCTGTCCCACCGGTAAGAAAGATTTAAAAAAGACAAGAGTGACTCTTTTTGGTGAATATGTTCTTGAGATGAGTTTGTTTCAGTTCATAAGAACTGCAGTACATTACATTGTACATTGTATATCAACATAGGCAAAACAACTTTCATAGGCTTAAAGCTGAGGGTTCAGTGTCATGATGTTTTCATGAAGCTGGCTACTTCCTGTTTTGGCTTGCATGTCAGATCATTAGTTCTTTTTGCTTTCTTTTTTTTTTTCTTTTTTATATGTATTTTCATTTTCCAGTGCAATGTAAACTTCTGTTATGTTATTAATTAAAAAAAAAATGAAGCTGGCTACACAATGAAAATTATAATCAAGTAAAGCCATGATTCTCACCGTTATGAACACAATTTCAGCATTAGTGTAGAGAAGCCTGAAAAATTCAGAACTTCAAAGGGGATTAAACCCGTGACCTTGGGATGCTGGTGCAACGCGCTAACCAACTGAGCTACATGTATGAAGCCACTGATGTTGAGAACTGGTCATTTGTGGGGTCCGATGTTCCCATGATGAATGAATCAGCCAAGGAAATGATATACATGTAATAATTATTATGAAGTGAATCATATTTTGAACTGCGATATGAAATCAAGTGAAGCTATGATCCTTGCAGTTATGAATGCAATTAATCAAATCAATTGATTCATTTTATATGTCATTTCCTACAATGGAAGTAGCAGGCTATTTTAAACTGATGTTATTGGGGACATACACTATAATAGTTTTTGAGTGCAGGACCCATTCATCCCTGAAGTAGCCCCCTTTGATGATTAAAATCAATCTTCTTGCATTGGACACAGTAAAATCTATGACTATTACATGTATTCTTAGCCTGGGAGAAAGGGACTGACTGGTTCCAGTGTTTTAGTACGTTTTACTCTGAGTAGTGGGTTATTTTCACCATGGTAGTAGCCAGCTGCCTTCTACTGATGATAGGGATAGGAAAACTATCATCATGCTGTACGTACATGTACTGTTCAATGTACTGTATATGAATGGTACATGGACTTGTTTGGGATTTTTTGTTAAGATAGAAAATTAAAAATAATTCTAAAACTTATTTAAATAATATATGCATTCATCAAATTATTAATAATGATAATAATAATAATAGTAATAATAATAATAATAATAATTATTATTATTATTATTATTATTATTATTATCATTATTTTATTTATTTATTGTCTAAAAATCATCTGATTCACCTAATTGATGCACAGAGACATTTGCACACTGTACAGTACATGTATGTACATGTACGTATTGGTAGTTATGTTTTTTCTTCTCCTAGCTAATGTGTCTGTCCTTAAAGCTAAAAGATTGTCTCAAAGAACATGTATGGCCAGAAAGAGTTGTCTACATCGTAGTCTTGTTATAATAATAATTATTAATACAGTTGTTTCCTTTCCTTAGAACTATGGTGGGATGCAGCCCCCATTTAACAGCTCAGTATCACCTGGGGTTAACATGCCAATGTAAGTCTTATGTTATTACAGTAAGTACCGGTAGTCAAATTCATGTGCACAGCTTACCCAAGCTTTTGAGACTTGATAAGGCACTTTTCAGTCAAGAAAACTTTAACAGACTAATAATATTAATAAATTCTTAATTGAAAAACTTTCTCTTGTTAAGTCCAGTTTTTTAATTTTTTGTTGCTACACAATAGTATTTATTGACATACTGTACATGACTGTAGACTAGAGTGTTTGTGAAACAGATCAAGATAACCAACAATTTTACATGCTTGTGTCTTTGGTAGTGAGAGCCCGTCTAAAAAAGCTTATCTCCTCAAATGTCAGCATTGATTTCTTTCCAGTCTTGCATGTCATTGTGCTAAGCAGCCTTGCATGTTCGTGATATGAATATTTAATGAATACTAAGAATAATTATACTTGTGCAATAGTGTACATTACGAACCCCACACTGGATACACATAATTTCTCTTAAGTTTGGTGATTAAAATTTTAATGTTTTGGTCAGAGTTGTCACATCCAGTGCCATTTGTACCTGGCAGCAGTCGCAGACAAAAATTATCTTTTTGCACCAGAAATTGAGGCTCTTGACTAGGCACTCGTACAACTTCATCACTCAACTCAAAGAAGTTGACTTGTGGTAATTACCTGTAAGTCTAAATTATATTTTTCAGTCAATTGAATTTTTTAGAAGTGAAAAGAATTTAAAGCCAGTCAGTTTGAAAAGGGATGTAACTATAATTTGCAGTGCGAGAAATGTATTTATTGCTAAAGTTAACGTGCATGTAAAATATTTCTGTTCCTTTTGTAAATCTCCCCATCCAAAGCAAACATGCCACCATTGTTCCCAGAATTTCGCTTTTTCTGTGCGGTGCAAACTATGTAAACTTGGCAGAACAAGCAGTACATTGTAATTTGGACCCATGACTGTTATGTGAGAGGCATGGGTCTATTCTCGATTTCACATCACAAACTGTTTGCATTCCTGTTTTCAAAGCAATTTTGCATTGCAAAGGAGTTTGAAAGGTAAAATCGAGAATGGACCCATGACTGCTGGTTTTGATAACATTGCACATCTTGCCAGGCAGATAAAAAGCGAAATTTTGAGGTAAATGTGGTATTTAAACATGTTTGCTTTTGATATATTTATGAGTTTAGTTGTACTAGTCTTTAAAATTTGTTTTACCTTCACAGGCCGGGCAGTAGACCTTGGAATCCCACAACATCGGTAAGGAGTGAACTGTGACTGTCTCTGGGCACTGACTTTTAACCTTGACAATGAAAAAAGTCCTGATATCACAAGAAAATCCAAACAACTTAAATATTGTTCACCTTAATAGGCATTATGGTATAATTGTTTTCTACAACTGTGTGACTTTGTACTTTTCACATACAACAACAAAATTAGTCCAAATTTGATGACATGGTTAAACGGGCATGTGACACATGAAATAACAGCTGAATTACTCTAATTTTAGTTTTGGCACATTACATTTTACCAGCACATGTGGGATACCTGAAACAAAATCTGCTACTGATAAGCCCTGCAGGGTTCATGCAACGTGATGAACAATTCCCAATCAAACCTGTTGGCTGATAGCCAGAATACCATCAGTTAGATAAACAGGATACCCTATCATACAAAAGGGCAAAGAAAGTGTACAATGTAGTTGTTTTCTAGAATGATTTGCAAAAATGCATAAGAATTTGCTGCTGGTTGCTCAGAAACGTTTTTGTTGGGGTTGGGGGGGGGGGGGTGGAGATTGTGAATGATTTCAAATAACTGAAGTAAATGGCCATTTCTCAGCTTTCAAATATTCTTCCAACTACCTTTCATGTAATTATAGCGCAGGTGATGATGTAATGTTAGCCCCATCAAGTGAATGAAGAATTATATAATAATTATAAGCTCAATAATATGTGCATTTTGATTGGTTCTCACCTATGATCTACATGTACAATATTAGTCTAGAGGACAGACGCATAGCTGGCATCAGCATCAAGAACTTTTTAATCCTTTGTTTTAAATATAGTTAAATAAAATTTAACATAGTTAACGACTAGGAGCTAGTCTGGTCAGTAGTGTTTTGCAGGCGGTTGTTAGTGTCTTGGCCGTCTGGTAGCGTTGTTCAGCGTTTTGGTGCGTTCTGTAGCGTTTGTTATAGTTACATGGTTCACGACCGGGAGCTAGTCCGGTCAGTAGCGTTTTGCAGGCGTTTGTTAGCGTTGTTATGCGTTTTTGTAGCGTTTACAGCACTCTTTAGGTTGGGGGAGCCCTGGGGCTGACATGGTTCAGCGGTATTCCTGCGTAGTGCATGCGTTGTCCAATGTGCTTGCAGCGTGTTTGTTGGCGTGGCGTTGTGAGTCGGTTTAGGAGTTTAGTGGTTCTCGGCGTTCTTCTTCTCGCTTCGTTGGCTATCTCGGTCGCTGTCCAGGTTGAAATAGAAGTTCTTCGATCTTCGACCGTCTCCATCTCGTCTTCACCGCCGTGTTGTGGTTCGTCTTACCTTCTCTTGTACCAGTTCCGATAGTCGGCTCGTCGCTCAGATAGCGTGGCGTTTCTTTGGCGGGCTTAGTGTAGCGGTTCCCAGTTGTGGTCAACAAAAGAAAAACAACAATAGAGAAAACACAAGGATTTCTTCCGTCATCGACCGTGGTTTCCTCGCCCTCTGTCGTGTCTGTTGGTTTTTCTTTACTCGCTCATCGCTCTTTCGTGCTTCGGACCATCGTGTGCTCCGATACGTTTATTTTGGCGGGCTTAGTGTAGCGGTTCCCAGTTGTGGTCAACAAAGGAATAAATTCTAAGGATTTCGTCAGTCATCGACCAGGGTTTTTTCTTCGGCGGCTGTCGTGTTTATTGGTTTGTCTTTCCTTCACTCGTCGCTCTTTCGTCCCTGGACCGTAGTGTGCTCGCCGATCCGTTAGCGTGGCTAAAGGATTTCGTCCTTCATCGCCCGCGGTTTTTTCTCGCTCTCTGTCGTGTTTGTTGGTTCGTTTTTCACTTCTTTTTCGTGGTCGCCTCTAACTCGCTCGTCGCTGGTTGGTGTTCGATCATACATCATGCCGAACCCACCTCGTTCAACCAACAATAGCTTGTCCGCTGGACTTCGTTCGGAGGACATACCTCTCTTGTCCCCCGCGCCGATGGTGGTTTCTACGGCTCCCTCTGGCCCCGTGGCGCCTTTGGCCGTCGATTCGATCGCCGAGGCTGTTGTTCGCGCGCTTGGAAGCACCCTTCCGACTATCATCTCTTCAATTCAAGGGAGCGCCCCCTCGCCATTACCCCCTTCCGTCCTTGGCACTTCTGTTGGCGTCACTCCATCTAGCTCCTCTGGATCGACTGCTGTTTCTTGTGATGTCAATGTCTCGTCTATGGCTTTTGGGGCGTCATCAGGTACGTTTACTTTGCCGGCCTTCATTCCTACCTTTTCTCCTGTGTCGGCCATCACTGACTCAAGCTCGGCCCGCTTCATGGCCCCCATTACCTCTCCATTTGCGAGTCCTAGTGTATCCGGCAGCCTGCCAAGTTTTGGTAACTCTGGATCAGTGCCTACGTCTGAGAAGGCTTTCATTGTTGGTCCTGGTCATGCACCAGTCCCGGCAAAATTGGCCAAGAAGATCATCGAGGGCCAGTTCGTGGAGTTGGCGGATCTACTTACAGTCAATATCCGAGCTGGGGATCAGGAACCACAGACCTTCCTGGAGGGTAAACTCCTGGTGTCCAACGTAAAACGCAGGCAGGTTGAAATCAAGGATATTCTTACTTGGACTGAGGCCTTCACGATTTTCCAGCTGGTCCTGTGTGCCTCTCACCCCCTGCGTTGGTTAGACTTGACCAGATATAAGCTGCTCATTATTCAAACAGCCCGCCAATATCCAGGTCTGGCTTGGCTTGAATACGATCTGGCCTTCAGAAGGGATGCCGCTGCCTCGGGCCTTACGGATTGGTCCAAAATGAATTTGGATCTGTATAGTTTTCATTTGCGTTTGCCAGCATCGTCCTCACTGCAACCAAGGCCGTCTTCCCTTTCCGGGTTTCCTCAGTCTTCCTCAGACAGCCCAGACTCCCACCGACGCACACCATTCTGCCATTCCTGGAATGAAGGGAAATGCCGGTGGCTATTTGGGAAGTGCAAGTTCCGCCACAACTGCAGCAATTGCGAGGGAGAGCATACCAAGGCTAACTGCCCCTTTCCCCGCTCAGCTGGATTTCGTTCCCGTTCCCGCTCCCCCTCCCCTGGAGGGAGCAGGGGACAGTACTGAGGGGCGAGGTTCGCCCAGTGTTGTGTTTGTACATAGTTTGAATGATGTGATTGCGTTGCCTCGCCAGCCGAATGGATTGCCTCAGTTGGCAAAGTTGTTTTGTCCTGTTCCAGTTTCAGTTCCAGTCTCAGTTCCCGTTTCTGTGCCAGTTAAGCCCAGCGTTCCAGTTGTTGTCTCTTTTGCCCCGTTATCTCCGGTGTCTCAGGTCACACCATTACAGTTGGATCAATTTCAAGCCGAATTATGCCACCATCCCAACAAGTCAGCTGTGGCATTTGTGACTTCTGGCATACGGGATGGATTTCGGATAGGCTTTGACCCATCCTTGGTGTCCCTCAAATCTGCATCTTCAAACATGCGTAGCTCTGCTGAGCACCCATCAGTGATTGACTCCTACTTGCAAGCTGAAGTCTCTTCTGGCAGGGTGGCAGGTCCTTTTCCAGTGCCCCCGCTTCCGTCATTGCAAATAAGTCGTTTCGGGGTGATCCCCAAAACTAATCAGCCTGGGAAGTGGCGTCTCATTTTAGACCTATCATCCCCAGAGGGGCAAAGCGTCAATGACGGCATCCCTAAGCCCCCGTTTACAGTTCAGTATGTTTCAGTGGATGCTTTCATTGATGGCATAATGTCTCTGGGTCGAGGAACGTTAATGGCCAAGTTCGACGTGGCCAGTGCATATCGGAATGTGGCTATCCACCCAGACGATCGCCCCCTTCTTGGCATGAAGTGGCGTGGGCAATATTTTGTGGATTTGGTGCTCCCTTTTGGGCTGCGTTCAGCACCATTTATTTTCACCGCCATTGCAGACCTGGTTGAATGGATCCTGGTTCACAATTATGAGGTTACATTTCTCCGTCATTACTTGGACGATTTCCTCACTTTGGGCCCACCGGCGTCCCCTGTGTGCCACAACAACCTTCAAACCTGCGTTCGTCTGTGTTCAAAACTTGGCCTTCCCCTTAATCCAGATAAGTTGGAGGGACCCGCGACTCGTCTTACAATCCTTGGGATTGAACTTGACTCCGAGAACCTTCAGGCTCGCCTTCCGACTGACAAGAGAGATAGGATTGTTTCACTGTTAGATGAGTGGTCGGAAAAACGTTTTTGTAAACGTCGCGAGCTGGAATCCCTGATTGGCCATCTCCATCACGCCTGCAAGGTCGCCCCACAGGGTAGGACATTCCGTCGTCGGATGATCGACTTGCTTTGTGCCTTTCGCCGTGATGATCACCCCATTAGGCTTAACCAGGAATTTCGGCGGGATTTAACCTGGTGGCGGGAACTGTTCCAAACTTAAGATGGCCTCAGTTTTTTCTGCATGCCCACATGGGCACCTCTCCCGGACTTCCAGGTCTCATCGGATGCAGCGGGCTCTTTGGGCTATGGAGCTATTTTTAAATCCCACTGGTTTGCTGGTGCCTGGTCAGCTGCACAAAGTTCCTCATCTATAGCGTACAAGGAGCTCTTCCCAATTGTAGTGGCAGCCTATCTGTGGGGCTGTCAGTGGGTATCTCGGCGGGTCGAGTTCTTTTGTGACAACGAGTCTGTGGTGGCTGTACTTAAGTCTGGCACCTCGCGGGACAAAAACCTAATGGTGTTGCTGCGTTATTTGACTATGCTGGCCATCCATCATTCCTTCTCATTTACAGCTTCATCTCTTCGAGGCAAAGCTAATCCAGTTGCTGATGCACTCTCTCGATTCCAATTTCAGCGGTTCAGACGCCTGGAGCCACAGGCCGACCCAACCCCGTCTCCTATTCCTGCTTCCCTTCTGGCAGCGCTTCAGATGCCTTGACTCAGAAGTGTCGGTTCTTACTTACCCAAGGTCTTGCACCTTCCACCCGACGAGTGTACCGATCCGCCCAACGTTGATTTACAGACTTTTGCCGCCAGGATGGTCGTGCAAACCAGGATGGCTCCATCCCCCCAGCCACTGAGGAGACTCTCATGCGCTTTGCTTCCTTCCTGGCCGACAACCTGAACCATTCCTCCATCAAGGTCTATCTATCAGCAGTGCGCTCCCTTCACATTGACCATGGCCTTCCCGACCCGCTAGTCAACTGTCTTCGTTTGCAGCGTCTGCTAAGGGGTATTAAGCGAGTTCAAGGTCCAGTGTCACCCAGGCGCCTACCTATCACCGTTGATCTTCTGAAGGTCATTCAGTGCTCTTTGGACCTGTCTACTAGAGACCATGTGATGTTGTGGGCTGCGTGCTGCTTGGCATTTTTTGGGTTTTTGCGTGCGGGCGAATTCATGGTCAACTCGGCCTTTGATCCTCACACCCATATGACTGTTAGCGACCTGCAAGCGGACTCCTTGGTGAATCCCTCTTGTTTCAAAGTCCGTATCAAGTGTTCCAAGACAGACCCCTTCCGTGCGGGTTGTGATATCTACTTGGGGCGTGGCTCGGGCTCTGTGTGCCCCATAACAGCGTTGGGCACGTACTTGTCTCTGCGTGGGTCTGCTCCAGGGCCCCTGTTCTTGTTTAGTGATGGTCGTCCTCTTACCCGGCAGCAGCTATCATCCTTTTTGCAGTCTACCCTACATGGGGCTGGGTACTCCGGCGCCTACTCCGGCCATAGTTTCCGGATTGGGGCGGCGACCACTGCAGCGGCACGTGGTGTTCCGGATCACCTGATCAAAACCTTGGGGCGTTGGTCGAGCGAGGCATACCAGATCTATATCAGAACACCAGTTAGTTCCATTGTCCGTGTTTCCTCCCAGTTGGTGGCGTAACAGGTAGTGGATTTCTCTGGTTACCAGCGGGGGTGGGTGCCTCAGGTTTGGGCTATCGGGGGCTTAGGCCTAGTTGCCCCGAGCCCCCTCGCTCCGGGTTCTTCTTACCCGGAGATCCCTTCGGCATGGCGCGGGGAGCTCGTGGCTTGGTTGCGGGTTGGGCAGGCCAGTCGAGTGTTCTAGCGCCTTGGGGATGTGACTGCGGTTGCAACCCCAGGCTTCCTGGGCACCTACCCTCCACTGGCGACGTGGGCGTTAAATATAGTTAAATAAAATTTAACATAGTTAACGACTAGGAGCTAGTCTGGTCAGTAGTGTTTTGCAGGCGGTTGTTAGTGTCTTGGCCGTCTGGTAGCGTTGTTCAGCGTTTTGGTGCGTTCTGTAGCGTTTGTTATAGTTACATGGTTCACGACCGGGAGCTAGTCCGGTCAGTAGCGTTTTGCAGGCGTTTGTTAGCGTTGTTATGCGTTTTTGTAGCGTTTGCAGCACTCTTTAGGTTGGGGGAGCCCTGGGGCTGACATGGTTCAGCGGTATTCCTGCGTAGTGCATGCGTTGTCCAATGTGCTTGCAGCGTGTTTGTTGGCGTGGCGTTGTGAGTCGGTTTAGGAGTTTAGTGGTTCTCGGCGTTCCCTCCCTCTCCCCCCCCTTTCTTTTTTTTTGTGCTCTTTTTTTTTGTGTGTTATTATTATTATTATTATTATTATTATTATTATTATTATTATTCCACTGAGCTATCTGGCTCAAGTGTGACGGGTGCCTTAGGGGGGCCTGGCGCGGGGGGCTCGTGGCTTGGTTGCGGGTTGGGCAGGCCAGTCGGGTGTTCTAGCGCCTTGGGGATGTGACTGCGGTTGCAGCCCCCAGGCTTCCTGGGCACCTACCCTCCACTGGCGACGTGGGCGTTAACTAAAACAAAGAGATTACATTTTGCTGTGTGTCTGTTCAGTGATCATCACAGAAGACATCAAAATCTGGTAAGATCATCAGTGACAACTCAGCTATTGCCTCGTGTGCCACTTTTTTGTTGTTACCACATTTTAACGTCATCTGTGATCTATTACTGAACAGATGCAGGGCCACATGAAATCTACATTGCATTTGTTAAAATGTATCTTTTTTGATATTAAAAACTGAATTATGGACATCAGATTTCCAGCATTTTCATTGGCTTGCCGGACACAGGCTATCAGTTCAGGCTATCCCTGCTGTACCTGATAATTATGGTCAAGGAATGTGTATGCAATAAAGCGAGCTGAAAACGTTTTTGTAGCTGTGACAAAAAATTGCAGGCAAAAGCCCTTTTGGACTGGAATTGACCGAGGCAGAAATCGATGCTTTAGTCGACAATACATGGAATAGTTGTTGATCCTTGTTGGTCAGCAATCTCTTCATATCCAACGCGTCCTCGCAGAATAATTGTAGAATAATCAATGAGGAATCTTGATGCTCAGAAAAAATCTGAGTGCTCCTCAGCAGGGCTCAAACCTACGACATTCCGATTACAAAAAAAAAATATTCTTTTCAATTATTTACCAGCCTGAGGGTAAACATTTCACAATCTTGACTTGAATTGTGAGCACTATTCACTTCAGGCAATCTCAATCCTAGCGGTAAAGTGGGACAATTGCAACATGAACCTAGTTTGATGACCTTGCCTCCTTGAGTCTCCTATAGCTCAGTGGTAAAACCTCTGAACTATTCGTCAGAAGGTCGTAGGTTAGACTCTGCAAGGGACCACTCCAATTTTTTTTTCTGAACTTTCTCATGTCACCAGGTTCAAGGCTTGTTCTGACCACCTGTTGAATTTGTTCCTGGTAGTCCCTGGTTCAACTTCTTGGCCGCACTTTAAATAGCCAACTGGTTTGCCTACAGCCAGTTGGGATTCTTAACAGTTGTTGTTGATATTGTGTTCTGTCGTTTTGTTGATTGTTTCATTGGCTCTGGAAAGCGCTTATGGGGAGTGGTCAATTATGTATTGTATTGTATTGTATTTTATTGTATTGTATTGTGTCATGGACAAAAATAGACACATTTCTTCATACCTTTAATGTACTTATGAGATAACTTACCTTTAGATTTTGTCATAAATGATTAAGTTTTTATGTTAGTTGTACAGTCCTATTTATCCATCAGTGTCTCATACATGTATGTTACTTGTCAGTAAACTGTCAGTTGACAGGTTACCGACAGTCCTGAACTTTTGATTTGTGAAGCTTTTCAAAAATTATGCAATTTTGGATGGGGTAATTGATTCGCTTTGAAACAATACAATCATGTAGGTCTCATGCTATTAACAATGATGATTGATGTACTAATAATAGCAATGATAATTTCATACCAAGGACATTTGCTGACAATATTGCTTTTTGTTATGACAGGTCGCTGGTCCACTAGGGACACCAATAATGGCCAGCCCTCAAGGTCTGTACAAAATTTTTTTAAGTTTAACCCATTGAGTCCTGAATGCACCCCCTCCCTTCCGTGATGAGTGAAATCTTGCTCCAGACTATCACATTATGACCAGCTGTCACCTGTTTCAGACCCAGCAAGTACTGGAAGTGAATCCATGTATGCAATGATGAAGTCTGTCCCTGGAGGAAGCATTCCGGCAGTAATAATTTTATGCTCTTTGCGTACATTTACATTAATATTATTTTATTTTCTATTGTTTTCCCAAGGATTGCCCCAATACCCACCCTTAGTCCTTTGTTTCCTGTCAGTGTGTTTGCCATACCGTCATGCAAGTTTTTGTTTTCTGTTGCAGTACATGGGAGGTGGTCCTGAACCCCCGCTACCTCTAGGAGCCCAGGAGGCTCCTCTAGTCATGAATGGTAAGAGAGAGTTTAAATAACAAATTATGTATTTATTAACTGGAACTGGCCCCCATTGAGGAGTAAAATTGTCTGGTGTTAGACAGAATAAAATCTTTAAGTGTCAATCTTAGGAATGAAAAGATGAAGTTTGGTGCTTACTAATTCAAAGGTACATGTAGTTTTGCGTGGTTGTATGAATATGCTGCCAGTAAAAGCAGGTCTTAAGTTCAAGTGTTCTAGTAATCTAAAAAGAAAATTGAGGGGAACCAGGCATTTAAATTCAAAGATAATTGATCAAGAATATTTGTTAAAAGCTTTAAAATACAAAGCACTGTATTGTGTTCCCTTCCAAATTGAAGCTTAATTATCTCCGAATTATGCATGGTTATCCCCCCAATTTTCTTTTTGGATACCAAGAGCACTTGCTAAGTTTGGCTTTCTCCACATAGTTGTAAGCGGTGCCAAAATATCACTACATTAGTAAACACTACCGATAGGAAATCCGAGTATCTGGAGATGTGCAGGATGTATGTGCAATAACAATAGTAGGCACCATCCTTAAAAGAATACAATACAATACAATACATACTTAATTGACTGCGCCCCATAGGGGCTTTTCAGGGCCAATGAAACACAATGAAACGACAGAACAGAACAACAGCAACTGTTAAGAATCCCAACTGGCTGGAGGCAAACCAGTTGGCTATTTACAAGTGCAGCTGGGAAATTGAACCAGGGACTACCAGGATCAAATTCAACGAGTGGTCAGAGCGGGTCTTGAACCCGGGATCTCCGGATCTGAAGGCAAGCGCCCTAACCACTGGGCCACACTTTTCCAATGAATTAATCACTAGCTTACTGGCTTAACTATGATCAGGCTAGGAATCTTGATGAAGTATTGTTAACTTTGTATAGTTCGACGCACAACCATATTTGGTAAATCATGTGACCAAAACAGAGAATGCCTAAAAACTCAGCGAATTAACTGTTTTTCACAAATTTTTAACGCAGCAGTATGAGAACATCCTGACATAAAATAGATTTTACAAATTATTCTCAAAAAAATTATGATGTCATAAGGCCCTCCTTTGATACACTTTTCAAAATATCAGTTCCTTTTTTTTTGTCGAATTAGAAATTCCATGCTACAGTTCACGAAAAAAAGGCCTCTTCCTTTCATTTCCTGGGAGCTTTTACCTGTTTTTCACTGAAATGCATGGCACCTTCTGATTCCATGATTGAAAAAGATTCTTCATACATGTAGAACCATCCATGCAACCTTTTTGTCGGGCTCTTTGACTAAAAACCTTCCTTAGCAACCATTGTCTTTCTGTAGTTAAGTGCCACCCCCCTTAAACATTCAAAAAACTCAAGGTGGTGGAGGTTGATACAATCTGTTACTCTACTCAAAGCAGCTGCTTATTTAAAATTCTATTGAAACCCCTGGACTTTCAAATAATCAATGTGTTAACCCTTTCCTGCCTGAGGGGGGCCCCATTGATGAGTAAAGTTGTCTGGCATTAGACAGAGTGAAATCTAGAAGTGCCAGTCTTGGGTCAGGAAAGGGTTTAAATGGGGACATTTTTTGAGTGGACCTAATTGATGTTGTTGACCGTTTCCTGCCTGATCTGTTTTGATTGTTACTGTGAAACAACCTGCACTTTCATCCTTGTTTTATTTTCAAACAAGACGGAGAATGTTGAGGTACTTCTGTAATGATGTTCATTGATGATTGTAAAGTAACATTTTGTTTCAGATTCAAACCCTGATATGGATGGCCTTCCTAAGGTATTTATACAGTAACTTTCTTGTAAATTTGCTGTTTCTGTTTTGTGCAAAAAAATGCGTGTAGCTTCATTTCCTGTTATTTGCTCGTGAGTTTCTAAAAAATGGCAGCTCCATTGCTTGACTGATACCTTTTTATGGATCTCCTCTTTCTTGTTGTTGATGCCTTCATCTTCAAGTAAACTGCAGAATACCCGACCACTCTTTTGTTCTTGTACATAGCTCTCCGTAACGTGGAGCTCGTGTTCATGTTTATTGTTTTGCTGAAAGTTGGATTTTTATATCACTAAATTAAACGATTTAATTTGATTTTAAAGAAGACTGCATGTCTTTAAGGAAGGAAGGGTTAATGAGCGAAATTTGATAGCGTTTGATGTATTAAACTGACCAGTACATGTGCTTGTGTTGTCTGTAGGATAATCAGAATGATCACAATCCTGGTACCCCTGGGGAGAGGAATGGACAGTTTGGCAATTTACTGCCATTCTCACAAGATAATGTAAGTGTGTTCTTTTCTGATAATTTTAGGGTTAAAATTCTGGTCGATTATCAATTAAGATATTTGAAACGGGAAGCCGTAACTTAGAAGAAATCTAATAAAAAGGAAGATCGTTATCTTAGACATCACGAGGAGTATTGTCCTCATGCCATATTCGAAACGAAAAAAGAAATATCGTTATGTTAAACATAATCAAGTGTCCTCATCCCTTAAATCAGACCCGTAATGATAGTCGGGGAGCCACAAATGTGACCCGTATGCGTTAATTGCATGAGGTAATCTATAAGCCATGTGAACATTAGCACTTAAATATTGACACGGAGCACTGTGTGAAGCTATTTTATTAAAGATTTTAGTTGGAACACATGTACAACCAGGTTTTTGTTTCGATAGAGCCTGTTTTTTCACTTGACAGGTTGAACTTTGCTTATTAACAAATGTTACGTGAAAGATCGCCAAACAAATTTTGCGAAAGGTCTGGGTTTAAATTCTGTGGAGTTAGTTCATTTGTTGAAAATGGTGTAGCTACCGCGCCTGGAATTTCAGACCTTGTTTCTATTTTCTTGGGGCCAAGTAGAAACAAAGGCCTGGAAAGTCAGCCTAATGAATAATAAATAATATGGTTAAATGATCCTGGGTGGAATCCATGTTCGTCCAGCGTCGAAGACTGCCAATCCGTTTTCCTTTTTCCTCCGTTATGACATGACAACAAACATTAAATCAATAGCTGTCAAAATACACCTGCAACTGTAGCAACCATACTCTATTCGCTCTCCTGCCAGACACTTGAAAAGGTTCACCCGCTCGGAAATTCTGGAAGAATGCCGTATGCGTTTGTCGTATCGTATCGGGAACTTTTTTTTACTTCTTTACCACGGACTGCTCTTATCAGAGCCGCAAATCTTAGAAATAGGTCAAAGTACGTCATCTGAACCCAACAGACCATGTGACTGGTGGAATGAGAAAATTAAATGACTGACTGACAATAGTTGCTCCGTTTCCGGTGTACCGTATAAGTTGTACGGGCTCCACCCTGGATGATCACCAGAAAGTGACATTTAGGTTAAAAGGTCGAATGCGGAGGTTGTAAGCTCGAACATTGCGGCACACGCATTTAAATTTTTTGGAAACGGAAGGCAACGGTGAACTTTGTGTGACTCTTCATGTCCTCGTTCGTTAAATCTGGAACCCACATGCGTTTTACCTTATTCCAAAATGACTGTCATTCTGATACCCTTTTTTGTTCAAGCCATTTCCAGATGCCTCTGATCAAAATTCAGAAAGTCAGTAAGTAGCGGTCATTTTGGAATTAGGCCAATGAAACATAGCGCAGCAAATAAGCAATTCTTTGCAAAAACAAGTATGAAACCAAGCATTCTGATTGGTCAGTGAGCAAAGACGGTCACAAAAAGCCAATCAAATCCGAGCCCTAGATGTCGCAGTTTTTGCGTAAATTGCGTGATACTCTGCTTAACCATTCCGACTTTTTTCATGTATGTATTTTTAATAAGTAATCATGAATAAGTAATCACATGATTTTTCTTGTGCTATTTGGAATACATAAGATTTTTTTTTTTCGAAGACTACAGATTGCACTCGCCCTACGGGATCTTGCAATTTTCACCTTTGGAAGAATTTATTATAGCTTATTTTTTCATTACGTCATCGCGGCCATGTTGGTGGACAAGAACAAAAGATTTCTCATTTGCTCCTTGTGTTCTTCCACCAGCACTTGTACTTCACATCATTGTTATCTTTGTCTCTAAGAAATATATAATAACCCAAGTTATTCGCGCATTTTGATTGTTTCTTGCCTGTGATCTATTAGAGGACAGACGCACGATTGACGTCACCATCTCAAAGTTTTCCGAATAAAGTTTAATTCTTTATCATATAAAACAAATAGATTCCATGTTACCATGCGTCTGTTCAGTAATAGATCACAGAAGACGACGTCAAACTGTGGTAAGAACATCAGTGACACATTCGGCTATCGCCTCGTGTGCCAATCTATTTGTTAATTAGCCTGCTTGCAGGCAGTTGATGTACTTTTCTGTAGAGAGGGTGTGAAAACATAACCTTTTCACATTCTCTCTAAAGAAAGTATGCCTGATCGCAGGTTATTGTCGCCACGAAACACTATCAGACGCCATATTGGAAGAGCATGGGACAGGTCCGGGCCGCGTGACAAAACGACAGGTCGAACGTCTAGAAATTTAACACTAAACGAAAGAATGAATGCAACTGTTACAGAAGTTTCCAGCTCCAATCTACAGCTGAAATGTAAAAAAATTATGCGAGTGTCATGAAACAGCATAAGTTACACAACCATGCATGAAACGTGTTTCACACGGACATCTGGTGTGAACGACCCAATAAAAAACATGTTTCGGCAAAGCATGTTTCCTTGAAACATGTTTACTCTAATCATGTTTCCGCTTTAATTTGAACACAGCTTAAAACAGTGACTTTGAAGGAGAGAGTATAGCGAACCAAAAAATTAAATTAATGTTTGACCAGTGCAGAGACTTGTTAAGTAGGGAGGGCAGTGCATGGGGCAGTGTAGAAATATCTCGGAATCGAAAGCTCCTTTTTAGTTATTGTTTGTTCGTTTTATTTAACGAGAGCTTTAATTTCCTTTCAGGATCACTGTGAATCGGTTGCGATCTTAAAGATCAAAGAAAGCATGCAAGAAGAAGCAAGAAGATTTGAAAATGTCGATGGAACGACGGACCATCAAGGAGAGTTTTTCATGCAATAACAGCTAGAGAACTTTCGCCTTTGTATATTTGCCAACCACTACCCAAAGATTTGTAGAAAACAACTGTACTTGATCTACGGAGTTTGCAGTGGGAGAACAACCCCGCTATCGCTAAACGCCTTCTTCTCTTGTGCCAGGGAAGACGAGTCCAAAGTAGATGTCTCTAAATTAAGGTTATATTATATAGAAAGGGAAATATGTTTGTATAGTCCATCGCTTACGTTGTGGCTTATAATTAATAATATACGGACAGTTGTTGGGTGTTTGTGTAGAATAATAGGCGAGTTCTTTGGGACAAGAAAGCTTTCATATCTTATCAGGAATGAATGAGTTTGCTGCTTCAGTGTAGTGTACAATAAGGGACAAAAGGGAAAGCACTGCGCGCGAGTCAGGTGTTTTTGGTCTGCTTAGTTTAATTAAACGGTGACTCCAGATCGTTGGCCAGTCAAGAACCACAGTCTTGATTCTATGTTGCGCTTGTTTGTGATTTGTGTTGTAGCGTGAAAGTACTGCTATGGAACATGGCGGGCTTTGCATGCTGGGAGGATTAATTCTATCAAACGTACGGGACCTATATGAACATTTTGTAAACGTTCGCCAACCAACAAATCTTTCAACTCGTTTGGGAAAGTAGTAAATTAAACATTTTTTTTGTTTCTGAACGAAATATCGGGGGGTGGGGGGGGGGGGAGGGCAGGTCTTGGGTCTGCAAAACGTAATATGATTGATGTGATAACAATTGTAAGAGTATTTGAAAGAACTAATTTTTAAAAGCAAAATAACTATACCTTGGGGAAAAGTTGTGTACATTACGGATAATGAGACGCTGATAGTATTTAACTCGTGAAGGAGGATGCAATGTTTAATCCACCTCTGTCTGTGTGAAGTAACGAGCAAATTATGCAAACAACAAAGAAAGAGAATTTGAGATTATCGGACACAACTTTTTTTTTTTTGCGGGTTAGATAAAATCGCTCATCTGTGCCGTGAATAGCAAGATGAAACTGTATAAAGACCTTCTACAATATATAATTCAACTGTCCAGTATATTAATACACTTTGAGATCATGTTGATTAAAGAAATTGTCAATGAAATCCTACTAGTAAGATTCGCCCTCAATCTGTAGTTTCTGCTGTCCTGTCATGAGTTCTCAGCATCGTCAACGGTAACTCAGCTGAAATGACTCACAGGCCATTGTGAACAACAAGAAAACAAAGAAATGTGTTTTAATAAGTAATTTTTTACGGGGAGGTCTTGGTTTTCCGGGTCTTAAGCTTCGATCTTCGTTTTCCACACCCCAAGCATTATCCAACCACGTCCTTTGTACTGGGGCCTCACCGCCTGGTATATTAATATGAATTTGAAAGGCTTTGTCAAAACGGGCGAAAAACTTAGAAATTACAGAAAGGAAACTTGGAGGAAGCAACTAAAATCGACCGAAAAACTACTCGTGATGAATAAAGGACGGCGAAAGAGCTCAGATGAACAATTGTCCTTAGCAAGTTTGTTTCTTTTTTGCGCTATAAAAAAGCATCGTTTTTATATCGGAAAAAATCTCCCTTCTTCTTGTGGGCTTCTTTCTAAAGCTCTTTGGACGAGCAAAGAAAAAAGAAAAGTTGTCAAACTGCGATCCTCGCATGCTGAAGATGTCTTGTATCATACGTCAGGGTCGGCCAGGGTTTTGGAGTATATACGGTATACAGGGGCTTTTTAAATCGGGTATACGGTATATTGCAGTTAAAAGACGAGTATTCGGCTTATCACTTTCTTTGCATTTCAGGTATACGGTATACAATGCTTCCATTAATTTTGGTTACGTACATTTGGATGAATTTTGGGTATTTTTGGGTATTTTGGCGATATTTTTTTCGGGTATACTGGTATAACACTACCCCCCGTTTTCAGTCCCACATCAGCTCATTTGTGTAAAAGGAAGCTTCATATAGATTCTTGTGCACAGTTGTACTCAAGGCTCGGGTATACAAATCTGTGGTGAAAATAGGCATCCACAACTTAACACAGTTACTTCTGTATAGTTTCAAATGCAGGAGCAAAAGCTAGAGTGACTGTGTAAACAAAGGCACAGAAACCTTAGCCTTAACTTAAGATTTTGCTCCCGATGGCAAATTTTTGTCGTGTGCAACACAAAATTAAAGCTGTATTTTCAGTCCAAAATATTTTGTTGCAGATCCAAATTCTTTAATTAATGGCCGCATCACAAAATTTGTTGTTATCTTCCAGAATTTTGGGGGTGATTACATTTTTTTTGTACGTTGAAATTATTATTATTATTATTATTATTATTATTATTATTATTATTACGTAATCATATATAATTAATATGATTACGTACTATTATTATCAATATTATCAGAAACCCATAAGGGTTGAAACGTGTAACGCGCGTTCACAGCTTCCGAATATTCAGTGCGAACTGATTGGTTGAATGTTTCAGTGCTAAGTACCATATTTGGAAACCCCTCGCTCTTGTTGTTCCAAATATGGTACTTACCAAATTGAATATTCAGAAGCTTGTTTGCCAGCACACAAGGGGCCGTTACACGTTTCAACCCTTATGGGTTTCTAATATTATGATTACTATTCTTAGGGCGCGTTCGATTGACCCTATTCCGGAATAAGAATACGTGGAGTGATGATTTAAAACACTATGTGTAACGTTTTGCAGAAACAAGCACAATAAAGCTATGTTCAAAATAGCATTTTAGCAGATGTTTGATAATATTAATATGAATCTCCGCAAAAACGAAGGATTTCTAACTTCTATTCCATGTATTCCTATTCCGGAATACGGTCAATCGAACGCGCCCTTAGTCTCGCTATGTACACTAGCAATTTAATTCTATGAATGACTAATTCTTGTAGCATCAACATTCATTTGGAGTAGAAAAGGGTATAGAAATGTGTACGTTGTTTAGATGTTTTCATATTTAAGCCTTCTCACTTCTCGAAAAAAAAAAGTACAATGTTGGTGACTGGAAAATACATATTGGTGTCTGCTGTACAGGTATACGACAGAGTTAACTGTTGTTGCTTCCCCCATTCAGTGTCCTTAATCAAAAACCTTTTACTTTCATAAAGGAACTCTCTTCAAGTCTTAGGGAGGAAGGAAAATCCCTTCTAAGCTCATTTATTTTCGACATTAGCATGCAGTACCCACCTCCAGTCTCCCAGTGGCTTTTTTTGGATCTTCAAAGAAACAGGACTTATTTATTCTGCGCCATAGACCTCTTTCATAATGGCAGCCAAATAAAATATTCTTCTGTTTTAATACTAACAAGACGCCTACAAGGGCGTATCCGTGGAATGCGCAAACAGTTAACACAAACTGTCCAGTTACAGTGAACTTCAAGTACAGGTAGACTTCGGAAAATGGCGAAAGATTACTAGAAAGATACATCTGTAATATAACTTAAAGTTTTTTGTTGTAAAAACTCATTACTAATGTTACTAAATTTGCAAATGCAAACAACGAAGCCCTATTAGCAGGTTATCAGGATACGGGATCTTTTATTTATTTATTTTTTGGAAGGAGACTTAATTCAAATCCTACAGTTTTACTTGCTTCGTTAACTCCTTTCATCCAAAAATTACAGGATCAGCCTTAAATCATCCGAAAAACTTATTACAAATCACAGTTCAACAACTTATCATCCTGGGCCAGTTGTTCAGAAACTGGGTTTTAAAACGAGTTTTATCCTCTACTCCCAAATGCTGTTCAAGGCTGATATTCAGAAAAACTTTACATTAGAAGAAGTCAATCTTGAAAAACAAAAATAAGCAAAGGAAACTGTGACCAAAAAGTTGAAAACATGAAACAAAAGTTTACGCTAATCCTGGATTAAGGAAATTGGCTTTCGAACAACCGGGTCCTGTAATCGACGTCTGGTTCTGTAATCCTGGTTTAGTTCCTTGCAAACTGTATAAATTTGCCGTGGCGAAGACAAGAAGGCAACATCCGTGCTCTATTTCTCTCAATGCTCAAAAATTCCGTAATTGCGTGTTGTATAGTCCAGTCCAAAGTTCTAATTTTACAATTCCATAATTTTGATTTCAGTAACTTGGTACCAAATGTTCCACAATAACTTGAAATCTCGTTAAGAAAAATCCTTAAATCCAGTAGTCCAGTCCGGGTTGAGATCGCCAAAACTCTCTCTATCATCGATTCAAAATTCAACAAAAGCTACAAGTAGTAAATAGTTATCAGAAACTACAACAGTTTGTCCTGATTCTACACTCGAGCTGAACAAAAAACCCAAAAAACCCTTGTCATCGTTTTCGAGAGAACAGACAAACAGCCGAAACTGTTCTGTGCCTGCCCCTTACGGCACTGAAAAAGTACCGTACGTCTTCAGGAGCTCATCAAGAGGAGCCTCTATCTCCTCTAATTCCTTGAGTCAACCATTTCCCGAGTAAATTTATTTTTAGGAACAGGTTTTTCCCGCGAAAAGTATCATAATTCCCTAGACGCTGAGATAGCTCTGTTTTGATTGGCTTTTACAACAGTGGGCGTGCTGAATGTCCCAAGGGAGATTGGCTTTTACAACAGTGAGCGTGCTGAATCTCCCAAGGGAGGTGTTCTATAAATAAATCTACTCGGGAAAGGGTTGACTCCGAGGCCAAGTATGGGAGATAGAGGCTCCTCTTAATGAGCTCCTGACGTTGTACAATAGTACTTGACCGTAGTCCTTGGCCAAGAAACTTATCTTAGCCAAAAGCCCGAGAAGCGATCAGGATACGGGATAATTAGGTAAAAAAATTGTGGGGAAACGGGATTTTTAGTCTGGAGGTGGGGGGGGGGGGGGGGTAGAATTGAGGAGATACGGGATATTTTTTAAAGTAAGAACGCATTGCGTGTGGTAGTGCAGTAACTTGACAGTGTTTTTTTCCATAACTGTCAACTGAGCGGCGTTTTGTTTTTTCCAGGAGATTCAAGTCCTTTCACAATATGTAGCTCTAATAGTACACGACATTGTTTGGTATCGTAAATCATTACGGTGCCATGGTAGACATCTTTGCTATATACCCTCTAAGAAGACATGTGGTTCAGTAAAATACTAAGCCCAGAACGATTGAAGAAAATAACAGGAAATCGAGAAACATTTGGCTTCAAAGCCGATATGTTGATCATTTACAACTTCTTTTTCACCACAAGCTTAAGCGTGTACTCTGAGCTTCTGACACCTTTCCAAGACCAATGTTACTAAAGTTTTTTTCCCCTTTCCAGCGGGGTTAGTATCTGGATGGGGGACGTTAAAATATGCGACTTTTGCTGTCAGGAACATACTCCCAAAAATTCTATTTTAACGCTCAAAAATGCGAACAAAGCAAGGTACAGATTTTGCTAGCCTGCTTTATGCAAAACAAATATTGACGAAAAAGTAAATAAATATTAATATGTAGTTTTTAAGGAGATCAGAAGGAACTTTTAGGAAGTGTCGATCGAGAATAAAACAATTTGCCATCAGCGAAAAACATTTCGGGAGATTTTTGTTACTTTCCATCAGAGTTCAATTTTTCTATAGTACTTTTGGTCATACAAGTAAAATCGCAAAATCGGAAGTGACATCGATTTTAGCGGCCGCCTGTGATCAAGTTATACCTTGCGTGTTTACTGACAACTCACGAAACCGTCAAAGGATACATCTGTGACAAAATGACGGCATAACACCTGGTTTTTGTTAGTGCATTTTTTTTTCTTTCAAGTGTTACAAAGTTCGACAAGATCTATGTGCGAATTTAACCGTTGATGCTAGTCCAAGTGTCAGCTGAAGTTAAGCTCCTCCGAATGAGGTTAGTACTTGGATGGGAGACGGCTGCGAAGTCCCCATGACGGCGATAGCTAATTCGTTTTTTTTAAACTTGATTTCATTTTTTATCTTGTTTGGCCGTTCAAAGCTATTTTGTTATTTTCTTTCTACGTCAAAACGGCGAACAAGCTGGTTCCCAAGAAATATTGGAGTACGTATTCGTTCTATGCAAAATGCTTCTAATGAAGTATTCGTTGTATGCAAAATAATAATGTTCACAGTGGAACACATAAGTACGAAGCAAGATCTAGAAATAACGTAGAAAATTCTCCTTACCTTTAAAGCTTGCCTTTCTCAAAGAAAAAGCATCTATCCACTTTATCGAATAGTTTAATACTGAAACAATCATGGCGGGCGGAAAGATTCTATTACAAATGTTTGCTTTCACCAATTTAACGGAAGTGTGTCACGGTGGCCGAGTGGTCTAACGCGCTAGCAGAGAAAAATCGTGTTGGCTTGGGAAGTAGAGGAATTCTTCTCGGGGCAGGGAAGTTTGGAAATACCGTAAGGAATATAAGTCAAACCACCCGATCGGAGATTAATTCAATATCCGTGGGGTATGCACATTTGTGACTACCAACAAAAAAAAGATTCCAGCCCGGTTTTAAGACGTGGATGCCTTCGGCATCCTTTCTATCCTTGCTACAACGAGCAAATTTCAAAAGAATATTTGTTTCAAAATGAGGGCAGTAGGTCTAATTAACATAAATGCAACAGAATGTAAAGGAGGTTGCCATTTGTGAAAGTGGTCTATTTCCCTGCCCTTACACTGAAGGCAAAACATTCAAAACCAATCCTTCTAACTTATCGTGGTCAGAGTTTGGGTTGGGGTGGGAAGAGCTGATGCAAAGAAGGAGGGGGGGGGGGGGGGGGCGTTTTTGTGTGGCAAAGGGTGGCCTTACCTAAATATGTCAATGAACAAATAAATAAATAATGAAACCGATAAATATACACTAAATGAAGAAATGAAATAAAAATTTTCATACATTAAAAGAAAAAGATCGTGTACAAGAACTGTGTGCTCTGAAAAATGAAAAACTTTTATGTAATCAACTGTAGCTACAAATTGTGGATAAAAATGAGTCTACTTAAAAGATTGGTCTTTTAGAAGATGTTTGTCATCTTGGGCAACGTAGCATAATATTATAAGAGATGCTCTTGCTCGCCACTTTCTCCATCATCATTTTTTCCTAAAACGGGATAGATCTCAATGTTTTGGAGGGTCAGCAAAATTAAGTGAACGGTCTCTCTTCGTTTTGATTGTATCTCTTACCTTGTGGTACAAGAGATATGAAATGCAATGCCGACATATCACTTGAAAAAAGTTTAACTATAATCTTGTATGCTTATGTTATGATGGATCTTGTTAAAGGCAGAAAGACTCTGTCGTGACCTTTCCTCTGGTAGTGATGGCGTGTGAAACTCATCAAAGAAGACACAATTGTAGATCTCTGATAGTCATAGCCACAGATTTAAAGGATAAAACTATTGGTGGATGCCGTCTTTTGTTATCGGGCCGTTGGGATTATTAGCGGGTACCAAATAGGAAATGAATAGCGGACAAATAATTTGATAAATCGTTCAAGCCCAAAAAGGAACACTAGGAACACGCGTTTTATATAGAAGCACAAACAATACAAAAATATCTGCAAAGGCCTCGTGATAGTGTCATAGTATTCAATATGCAGATCGAGCGGCCTCGAAAACGCCACACAGTGCACGTGGCACGAGGGAAGGTCGAATCTGGCTTGTGAACTCCGTGCGTGCACAATTCTTCAAATGATATGCACGCATGCGTCCGTAAAAAGCAAGTGAAAGTTACTTTTATTTTCAAAATCGAGGCCTCGTGTTTTGCAGCACTAAGTCTTCATGGGTTTAAATATGTTTTTGTCTGTAATTCATAGAAGGTAAGAAAAAGTTGGTTTATAATTTCTAAGTCACGCGTCCAAGCTAAATCAGTTTAATTGGTAGGAACGCTGCAGTATACAACTACAGCTTCTAGCCTTTCATGGTTCATTAGAAGTTTCTGAAGTATTTGGTAGGACAGAAACTACTTATTCTTTCCGTTAAAACGAAAAATCAAACCGGGAACATAGTAGGCACAAGAGACAGTCAACAGTCTTCACGGAATAAAAGACGTTTATGTGCAGGCTCTATTTGTACTCTACTTGTATCTTAACGGTTGACTATCTGAATTTTAACAGGCGCAAAGTCGATAATGGAGGCGTGGCTCATGTATTGGTTGAGAATTGGGGTAAGTTTTATACTTGGAGTCACACCTCAGTTAAACATTTTCGTTTGAATTATGATTGGTATTTGTGGTCCCTTTTCATCCATTTTTATTGATTTATTCAGTATCCCCATTCAGTCTTCGACATTCATTTTTATTTGGATTTGTTGTTCAATAATTCACTTGATATTGAGAGCCCTTTGCACAAGAAAAGAGTTCAATCACTTTGTGATTGGGAACTGCCTTTGATCAACATAAACCCTTTCATTCTCACGATCGAAACGTTCATTCTCCCAACTAGTGATATAGAGTTTTTTTTTGTTGGATAGTCATGAGAACTTGGTGTTATATGAAGATCACACCTCTTTAGCTGATAATAATGTTCATTATCAATACCTGTTTGACTGACATTTCATAGAAACTGTAAAGAGAATTTACACACCCATCACTCCTCCTACAGAACACAAAGCGGAATTCATTCACTCGATTTGGCTCTCATTCATTGTGATATTAAGCACTTAAAGGGATAGTTGTCTGAAAAACTGTGGTGCTGCGTCGGTGCCGGGAGAGTGAAAGACACTACCACCGTAAAACAAAAAATATTTCAAATCGATGGCTAA
This sequence comes from Montipora foliosa, assembly GCF_036669935.1. NCBI lineage: Eukaryota > Metazoa > Cnidaria > Anthozoa > Scleractinia > Acroporidae > Montipora > Montipora foliosa. The sequence continues at coordinate 24,308,574 of NC_090878.1, forward strand.
TGTTTCGAGCTTAAGTCCTTCGTGAGAACGAAGTGAGGAATGAGGGCTGTTTCAAGTTATATTGGAAGTAGGGGAGCGATTCCATTGATTGGAGATAATGTAACGAAAAAAGCGACTAAATCAGCTGAATAAGAAGCGCTCATATATAACAGGGATTGAGAGTGCCGAGTGGCTTTTGTTCCAAAGATGCGTTGCTGGCGTTGTCAGGGGAGGGGAAGGGGAGGAAGAAGGCGTGGATTTTTCAGTCCTCCCCTTCCCCTCCCCCGACAAAGCTTCCTACGCAAGCTCTGTGGGTTTCTGTGTTTCCTTAGTGTACAAAAAGGCCGCAACTGTCATGTTATTCATTCGCTCAACTAAAACGACTGTGCCACTTGGGAGAAGTTATCAGTACCACCTCGTGTATATTCTTTTGCTCTCCTTTCATTGTGCGAATAACTATTCATCTCAGTATGTTCCCATTTGATTGTTTTCCCTCTATAACGAGTTGAAGGCAGCTTTGTGATCCACCTACGTTTCAGACTTCCTCACTCAACACGTAGTGACTGAATATACGATGGGCAGGTGGTAGGAGAACAAAACTGATTGACATTACATTTCATCGAAACTTTTTAAATTCCATTTTGAGCGCTTCTAATCTGTCTAACTGTCATGATCAGCAAAAAATTAACAGATATTTCAAATTCGGACATATAGTTGAATCGTTTACATCAGGCTCCGCGTTTGAAGATAGAGTCTTAAAACTATACATTTCTTTTTTGCTTTTTGTCTAAATATCTTAATTACAACGGTTGGCCGAGTGACATTCACCAAGTTACTTATGTATAAGTTACAAATTTATTTCAGCGCTGAGTGTTTAGGATAAAACGTGAGCAACTACCATGAGTCCTATCAACGTTCAGTGGAAAACAAAACCAAAATTGATATTGACAGCAAATTATTTCAGAACTTTCTTAATATTCTTTAACACGACATGAGCAGCCGGTAGCCAAGAGAAGCTAGTTTGTCTTTCCGTAAGGTTTAATCTTGCGATGGAGCTTTATCGCCACACTCATTGGTGTAAAGTTGTATTTTTCATCTCATTGCTGCATTGTGTCTGGGGTGAGTCCGATTTCATGTTTAGTTAGTCATCATGATAAAATATAGAAGACTGTAAGCACGGAAGCTTGTAGGGGACATGTGATATGAGAGATAGGAGATAAAAAAATGCGTCATGTGAATTCAAAAATGCGAGAGGAAAAATCCGATTTGCGGGTTAGAAAATGTGTGATAAAATATGGAAGATCCTAGTTTGAAAATCTGAGACGAGAAGTAGAAAATGTTAAATAGTAACGGATGTCAGAAACAAGGAACAAGTTAGAGGGAAATCGAGAGACGGAAACTGGGGGAGTGGGGAGTCTTTAAAAAGGGAATCTCAAAAACGGAACTGAAATCTCTAAAAGGGAGAAATATCAGTGGTCTGATCATCAGCAAATCCTTTACAATATTAGCTTCCTCAGCAAAAGTTTCCGTAAGGTCCTGACCTGTACTGTGCAGCCAATTGAGTCACAATTATACCTTTCCAGCGGAGTTTTCTTTTGGTTGACATAATGCTACAAAACCGTTTCAAATGTCTCTTGACCTATCACACACATCTCAGTTGAACAACAATTTCCTCTCAGTATTTCCTCTCAGTCGCCTCTCGGCGACAAACAACCAAAGCTAGCTTGTTCTTTTTGGATTATTGGCAAAAGCCAAAGAAAACTTAAATTCATTCATATGATATTGACTCAACATCTGGCTGCCGAGCAAAATATTTTCAGTGGTTTTCCTTCCATGTGGAACATTTTTAGGAAAATTTGGCCTTGTATTCGGTTTTCATACTTTTCGTTGTCCACTGCCGGCACATCCCTTTTGGTAATGGTATCCTTTTTCGTGCTACCGGAATATGTCAAAACCAGTATTACACAACTTACAATAACGAAATGACCTTAAAACTATTAAACCCAAGACACCAGGAGGCATCTTTGGACTTTATATATTGTCATCAATATTTAACTCTATTGAACACTAGTGCTTCAAAATCCTTCGAAGGAGCTGTTAATAACCGTATTTTGAAATATATAGTAGCTACCAAATATTGTTTTGTAGGCATTCGGTTTCCGCGAGGGTTATTCCACTTCTCATGCAATAAGCGAAAACAACTAGTCCAAACGAATTCTGCACGATCGCAACAAAGGACGCTCG
>NC_090878.1:24323296-24335012 GCF_036669935.1 Montipora foliosa
AAAGAAAATGGACTTGTTAAGGTGAGTTACAAAGTTGTTGATATACCAAGGCATAAAAATTTGAGCCGGTGGACATTTAGTTCATAATCAATGATTACATCATGTCAGTACAAGATGGAATATTAAATTAAAAATACTTCTTGCTCTGAATAACGTCATGCAGATTATAACAACGAAAGTGCGATTACTTTTTTGTTTTGTTGTTCTTCAGCGTAATTGGTTTTGAAGTAGAACACAGTTAAAAGGTTTTTTCTCCTCAAAAACTAATTATATTGAAGGTTAATGGAATCGGCGCAGGCAAAAACCAACATTGTGTTCATGCTGGATAAAGTGAACTTTGTTCAACGTTTTCCTCCGAAGAAGGCTTCAGCGAGAATACATTTAACCAGCAGTGTAAGACAATTCACTGCCTCGATTTGTCTTGTTGTTTGTAATTGCACTCAATGGATAACAAACGACAACCTGATAGTCTTCAGTAGAGTCACTCTTTTTTACGGATGTGTTTACCTTTCTTGTTTAATGCCGGAATTTCTAGCGATTGAGTGGTAACGAATAAGCCTGAAATTGAATTTTTCTGCGTCACAAGAGTGAGAGGGCCTGGGTTGCAGAAGGTGTAAGTGAGGCATTATAGGTAGTGACTTAAGTGTATGTAAGCTAGGTATAGCACGTGATTAGTCATTCGAGGCCGACACCTATCACCCACGATTTTCGAGATTTTGGACGTATAGTTAAGCGTCATCATTTATCCGTTACGCAATTCTTAGTTTGCACTCACGTGATTAGACGGCCATGTTGGTGCACAAAACAGAAGCAAAATGTCGCTGGCGTTTTGTATAATAATGATGATGATGATGATGATAATCGTCCAAAGTAAACCTAATCGTTTATTTCTCTCGTGTCTGTTGCGCCATAGTTAATAGAGGAGAATGGTTAGGAAGCTCGGCAAACATCAAAGGAGCAAACAAAGATGCCAAGATTTAGGTTGGAAAGTCCACTACCGTGCACAATCTTTTGTTTTGCGCTCATACACTATGCATGAATTACGTAACCAACACGTTTCTATTGGTTAGTTCTTCAGTACGGAGTAAACAACCATTGTGTTTTGTGCACGGTCAAGGCCAGAAAAGTGAACAAAAACCTACAACAAAGAAAGTTGTCGGGTTTCCTAACCATTCTCCTCTATTAACTATGGTTGCGCAGTGAAACTGGAAGGTATGTTTAGTCGTTTGCTATAGGTCTCAATTATAATATTAACAGTATGCAATTTTTTTAAGACGCATAAGTGGTAAAAAAAAAAGAAGAAAAATATGTTCTCATATCACAAGCAAGTGATAACTTGTATTCCTTCTTTGCTATTCATTGGCATACTTTACACTTAGGTGGCTCAAACCAGTTTCAACACTTGAAAAAAACGTTCTTACTAGAAGAATTTATACTTCTACAAGACTATCATTTAACAGCAATGTTATGGTACCATATCAAACACCAATTATTGCTGAAAAAGATTCGGTCATTTTTGTGACGTAAAAAGGTTACCGAGGCAACAGTTACTCATATCTCAAAAACGAACTCGGTGACCCCCATTTTGTATTTCTGAGATGTAATCAGCATGCCAGAATGAAACTCTCTGCATTCACAAATGAGCTCCGTGATTTCAGTCATGTTATTCCTAACTGGGGCTCTTATTTGTTCAAAGAACGCTTCGAGCGGATGTCTAAAGCCATCGTCATGCAAGTGATGAAAATGTATTTGGGTAAGAGATATGGCAATTTTCAAGAGATTTCTGGCTTCCAACATCTTCAACCTGGCTATTGACCGAATGCAAAAATGGCCGCCAACAAATTATTCTTTTGTCTTTGTGTTAATTAGCCTAACTAGCCTCGTTCACACGCGTAAAATTGAAAGAATTTGGGCTGTAAAACGAGGCTATTTAGGCTAATTAACACAAAGAGAAAAGAATAATTTGTTGGCGGCCATTTTTGCATTTGGTCAATTCAGTGAAAACTTGGATTTTATTCATAACGGGGGCGTTGTTACAGAGAATTGTGTTCACGGCCTTGGCATGCAAACATTTTCTCCATTGTTTGCGCCAACTCATCTTCGTTTAATGGACCACTGAACATTAAACTGAGGCGACAAAGGAGACCATGTGCCTTCTATGCTAATAGGCCATTTCCGAGTTCATGCCTACCTCCTCTTTAAAGCGAGTCTAAGTGCGAAGGTTTTGTGATAGTAATTAGTTCTACTTTACATAAGAATGACTACTAATTTTCATAACAAAAACTTCGCACTTGGCCTCGCTTTGAAGAGGAGCCAGGCAAGAACTCGGAAATGGCCTATTCAGTGGCGACTTTTCATATTGTATTGGACGTTTGTGATTTGGTATTTAAACTTAATCCAGGCCCCACAGGAAATGCTCACATAACCTCCATTGCTTCATCGCGAATTGAGAGCCGCGCTCATCCGTGCAGGAAGCCACCACGTGACACACTTATAAGTGTTGAGCGTAATGCCATCTTTGGTAACCTGGACAACAGGGCCTTTCAGTTATGTAGTTTGAATGCAAGATCATTAAGGAAGAAATCATCGGCTTTTGTGGACCTGGTATGTGATCTGATAGCTGAGTTGTTCACGATATGCGAGTCCTGGCTCAATGATCTTGATTCTGCGATTTTAAGTGAGCTCACTCTATTCCAGTGATTCGGAGGGGTGGCGGGACTGCGCTGTTATATCGGGACGGTCTTGATGTAAACAAAGTGTTTTCAGCCGAGCGGTCTTCGTTTGAAGTGTCGGAATGGCTTGTGGAGTTCGGAACTGTTCGTCTGTTCGAGTTGTCATCGTGTATAGACCAACATACTCTGCGGATCATCCCGTGAGTACGAGTGTTTTCTTTCATGAATTCTCGGACTATCTCGAGTCATTAGTTATGTGTAATGAGTTACTGTTAATATGTGGCGACTTTATTACACACATGGACGTTCCGTCAGATGCTGACACCATCCGGCTCAAGGACCTGTTGAACTCTATGGCTCTGGTCCAGCATGTTGAACGACCCACTCACATACATGGCCACACCTTGGACTTAATTATCACACGGCAGGGCGATGATATTGTGGATGATGAACTCCTTCCGGAGAGACATTTCACTGACCATGCTACCGTGATATGTAAGCTAAGCGTGATGAGGCCTGCGCCAAGAATTAAGCATGCTGAATACAGGAAACTCAAATCAATTGACATAACCAAGTTGAGAAAAGCTAGTCGTAACTCCCAGCTACATCAAGACCCGCCTGATGATTTTAACATGCTGCTCGACTGTTATAATACGACTTTTAAATCGCTATTAGACGAACACGCGCCGGTTTGTTCTCGTCATGTCATCACTCGATCCAGGCCCCCATTGTTTAATGATAACATAATTCAGGCTCGAAGGGACAGGAGGAAGGCCGAGAGAATATGGAAGAAAACTAGACTCCCATCAGATCTTGTAGTATTCAAAGTTAAGCGGCATTATGTTGTACATCTGATGAACGAAGCTTGGTGTACTCATTACAGGCCATTTATTGACAAGAACAGTTCGGACCAATCAAAGCTGTTCCCTATTAAATCTGGAAGAGGACAAGTCTCTTCCACCTCATACTAACGCCTCTGTTGTCGCAAATGAGATGGGTGAATACTTCATCCATAAAGTAGTTGCTATAAGATCAAAGTTAGCCGGTGACGCGGTCCCTCATGCGGTTTCTACTGAGTGTGCGCCTCAAGGTTCATCGAGTACTGATGACGTTGTCACGCTATCAGAGTTTCAATCTCTCTCTGAGGAGGCTGTAAGGAAGATGGCTGTGGCTTCCATGAAGACATGTGCTCTGGACCCTTTCCCGTCATCCATCTTGTTGCTTTGTATTGAGGAGCTACTTCCAGTGATTACTAGGATGTTGAACATATCATTAAAGCAGGGTTACTTCGCTGACGAATGGAAAAAGGCATTAGTACATCCTCTGCTCAAAAAATCTGGTCTTCAATTGATAAACAAGAACTTTCGGCCTGTGAGTAACTTACAGTTCACTTCCAAACTTACAGAGAAGGCGCTGTACAATTACAGGAGCACATGTGAGTCAATGGTTTGTTTCCAGAATTGCAAAGTGCTTACCGCCAAAATCATAACACTGAGACCGCACTACTTAAGGTGAAGAACGATCTCCTAATGGCGATGGATGAAGGTCAAGTTATGTTGTTGGTGCTTCTCAACTTAACCTCTGCATTCGACACCATCGAACATGAGATCCTTCTAGATCGATTGAGGTCAACAGTTGGGTTGGCGGGAAAGTACTTTCATGGTTTGAGAGTTACTTTGAGGGCAGGTCGCAGAAGGTGTCGATTAACGGGACTCTCTCAAAGCCATTTGATTTGATGTGTAGAGTCCCCTAAGGGTCATGCCTGGGCCCGCTTTTGTTTACCATTTATGCGAGTAAGCTGTTTCAGATATTAAAACACCATCTGCCCTCCGTTCACACATATGCGGACGACACACAATTGTATTTGTCATTTAAGCAATCAGACACTTTCAGTGAAGTCGAAGCTGTATCTGCCATGCAGAAGTGCATCTGTGATGTCCGCGCATGGATGAGAGAGGATCAGCTTATGCTCAATGATGACAAGACTGAGTTCCTGATTATAGGTTCTCGCCAGCAGCTCTCAAAAGTTTCAATCCAAAGCATCAATGTTGGACAGGCTGAAGTCTCTTCTGTAGTCTCTGCGCGCAATCTAGGAACATGGTTTGATACGCATCTAGATATGGGAACTCATATTACAAAGACATGTAGCAGCGCTTTCTATTACTTTTACAACATTTATTTATTTATTTATTTATTTATTTATTTATTTACTTATTTCGCCATACAACAAAAAATAATAATTACAAGAAAAGAAATGTACTTATAAGTTGACCAGATAATAAAATAAGTAAGTTACTAAAGAACAATTCACAACAGACGTCATATTAGAAAATATCTGTCCAGAGAATCAACTGAAAAACTAGTACATGCTTTTATTAGTAGTAGATTGGACTATTGTAATAGCCTTTTATATAGAATCCCGGAATATCAAACTAGGAAACTGCAACGTGTTATGAATGCAAGTGCAAGACTTATTTATCGCGCGCCCAAGTTCTGTCACATAACACCTCTGCTCGCAGAATTACATTGGTTACCAATGAGCGCCAGAATACATTATAAGATACTTCTGATAACTTATAAAATTTTGCACGGTCATGCGCCTAAGTACCTCTCAGACCTAATTAGAATTCAACAGCCTTTGTGCTATAGCTTAAGACGTCATGACAATGACCCTTGCTTAAAAGACCAATTGCGGAAACAAAGAAAACAATGGGTGACAGAGCATTTCAGATAGCTGCTCCCTTTTATGGAACAAGTTACCTAGGTCTGCACGGGAAGCAAGGAACTTAGAATCTTTTAACACTATAATTAAAACATTTTATGCAAGGAATCATTTCAGTTATCTTAGTAATTTTCTTTTATCCATTAGTCTTTTAGAAGTTCTTTCTACAGTTGTTATTATTCTATGTTAGATTTTTAATGTAAATAGTTTGTAAGCTTTATTGAAAGACTTGTAAGATTTATAATACAGGTGTAAGTTTAGTTATTAAGTTAGACACTATTGTGATGCGCTTTTGAATATCGTATAGAATAGGCGCAATATAAGTAATAAATTATTATTATTATTATTATTATTATTATTAGTAGTAGTAGTAGTAGTAGTAGTAGTAGTAGTAGTAGTATTCTCTTGTTTTCGCACATTGGATCAGTTTCCAATGGAACTTCCGTACTCCAGGAAGCTTGGTGACAACAAGTCTCCTCAAATTTCTAGGACCTTCCTAAGAATCCTTGCCGTGTTCAGAATAACACTTTTCTGAAGCTCGTCTATCTTGGTCTCTATACCAATATTCTCTAGTCTCTTCTTTAAATCCTTTGGAACTGTTCTCATTCTTCTTCTTCTTCTTCTTCTTCTTATTATTATTATTATTATTATTATTATTATTAGTATTATTAAAAAAATTCTATGAAGCGGATTCAGAGCCACCTTAAATTACTGAAATATTATGATAGGTATGAATCCGCTCCACAGAACTTTTTTCAACTTTGCAGAGAGTTTCATCTTGGCCTACTGATTACTTTTGCGCAATAAAAAATTGGGGTCACCGTAGTTAATGCATGGAGGTGGTTATGACACTCGACAAGTTCCTTTGTTTTAAAACACACCTTTTTTCGAGAACATAACCAATCAAATCCTTCGATTAAATTATACGTAACTAATTTGCAAACCCGTGCGAAGCAAAACAAAAGATTGTGCAGGGTCACGGTCAGTTCAACATCGATTGAGAAACATTATTCATTTTTAAAATTTTAAACATATCTTTATTATTGTTGGCGACAACATTGATCTTACTTTTGAAGGTTTTAAGGTTTCATAACCAGTCCCTCGATTAACTATGGGGTCAACAAGTTCGTTTTTCAGATATGAGCAACTAAAGCCAAAATATACGGTCCTGTTACCATGGTAGCTGTTTACGTCAGAAAAATGACCTAATTCTTTTTCAGCAATAATTGGTGTTTGATATGATACCATAACATTGCTGTTTACGTGATAAAGTGTTGTAGTGTCATTCCTTCTAATGACAAGGTCTATTGAAAGTGTTGAAACTCGTTTGAGCTACCTTAAGACTACGACGAAAAATTAATGGACCCAGGTCATTATATGTAAAACTGTTTGGCTCGAGAAACAGTGTTCTAAAACGAATTCCACTCAACGTACCGCTATGGGATATCATCAACTTAAAGGACTGATTTTTCAATTTCTCTGATAAAATTCTCCGTCTCTCCACTGCTTTATGCCTTAAGTTTTTCAAAGCAGTAGGAGTAGAAATGTCATGCTATTACATTGAATTGCCCATCGAGTTCCCAAACGAAATGCAATTCCTGGTCCAAGACCAATAGTTTGCAAATTTACAAGAAGGATTATCAGAGAACAAGTCATGAACAATCGGAATGACGCTTGCAAAGTCACAGCAACTTCTGCCGACTGCTCTTTTGAAGACGTGAGGTTATTCGACCATCTCACTCCCCAAAACCGACAACTTCCTGTAGATGCCAAGAAATTTCAAAATCGGAATGGCTACAAATTTTGCTGGGCAAAGAATTGTGTCGTTTATCTACGTCAAACCGAAGTCTCGTGCCGATTTAGAGAACTTTGCGGAACGGCAAGGCCTTCCTTTGAGCTCAGTAACCTCTATTATCGTCTTAAGCTTACATGTTTTCTTTTTTCTATAACGTCTAGTGACTCGAATTTATTACCTGTCCTTCCCGTTTGTTAACGACTCTGCGCACACTTTGATATGGTACTATTTTACTTGACGATTCACTGAAGGGAAAAACGGAGCAAATACATGAGATTACAAGGAAAGGTATTAATAGAAAACCAAGGGAAAACGAATTCAGAAAAAAACCGGACACTTACAAGATATGTGCGGCTCTGCGGATTACAGAAACGGTTTTCATACAACATGAACAAAATTATATGCGAAACTAAACAATACCAGCCTTACAAGGGTGTTAACGAGATAGTGTGACAAAGGTAGACAAAAAACAAGCGAGGCTTAATTACGGACTAAGAAAACTATAGTAGGACAAACCAAGAAAGGACAAAACAAATAAACTCTAATTACACGGAAAAAATACTGGTATTCGTGGCTACACCGTTAATCACTTGGATGATAGCTTGTTTAATTTAGTACTTTACGAAATGTCCCATGGTCCTGTACATTATGACGGAGATCGTCTCGAATCATTATTATTTAATCCTATTGACCGGCCTGAGGTTGGGAATATGCTTTCCAGTTGTCTCGATCTCGACTCAAATTTTGTATCTCGTCTGCAAATAACGGGGATGTATTCTCCATTATGCACATTAATGCTCGTAGTTTTCTTAAAAGTCTCGATAAACTTAAATTGATTATGATGAATATGCAAACACCACCTTCCGTTATTGGTGTCACGGAAACTTGGCTAAATGATGCCACTTCAGAGTTAGTAAATATTGGGTACAATTTTATTTCAAACCATCGGATATCTAAATCAGGTGGAGGAGTTGGTATTTATGGACTTGTACAAAATATGGACCACCCCTGTGGACCCGGTCCATGGACCCCTTCACGGTCCCGGTCCATGAACTATCCCTGTGGACCACCCCTCGTCACTTATGTCCAGGTTTGACTCTAATTAGATGCACGCCTAATTTGACATCCAACAAAAAGTGTCCTTTAAGTCCGCTAAGCATTTGCTACCTATTTTCAAAATAAGGTAAGGGTAAAGGTTAGCGTTAGTTTTAGCTTTGGGTAAATGCAGCAGTTAATCTTTACTTAAAGAGAAGCTTTTGGGGGACTCTTTGTGACGTAGATTGTCTGTATTCTGAGACACGAGTGATGTTAAAGTTGGCGAGAAGAGCAAGGGGACACCTCGTGACGCTTATTGAAATCCGCGTGCATATAATTAGGGTCAAACCCTCGTTTTGTAAAGTCAATACGTTTAAAGTGGCCCTGTGACCAAAAAATCAATTCATATTTTTCTTTGGATTTCAAAACTATGTTAACAAAACACTAAGTGACCCTCGTTTTAAGCCTTGATTTCAAAAAGAGACCTCTTTACTTTAACTGTAATTTTCCTATTTAATGGTCCGCCATTACTAACGTCATGTTCTTGAGAGAGCTGGATCGAGGAGAAAATGACGTCAAAGGCTCACTAGTTTAAGAATGCAATACGTGTGTACGCCGCAGAATTAATATGCAGCACGGGGGTTTTGGGCTTTCAGACTTTTAAACTCACGCTTTGCATATATAATAAGCTGCGTTCACACCCTGAAATTTTAAGCTAGTGAGCCTCTGACGTCACTTTTCCCTGGATCCAACCGTCTGAGGTCCAATCGGTCAGTTTTGAACGTGAGTAATGGCGGACCGTGAAAGCCAAAACTTACACTCAAAGTAAACGGCCTTTGGATAAAAATCAAAGCTCAAAATTTTGCCAGTCAGGTGTTAAGCAAACACACTTTCAAAATCTGAAGGAAAAAAGAAAGTGGTTCTTTTGATCACAAGGGCACTTTAAGGTGGCCTACTACAGTTTTCCGAAGAAAAAGATCAAGATTTTGAAATCTGTGAAATTAAAGTAACAGGATGTCTCTTCTGAAGTGTTAGTCACTGCAATTGAGGTAAAATGTAATTTTACCTAACAAATAAATGCAAATCAGGGGAAAATGCTAAATATAGTGACCAAGCTCCTAGGGGGGACTGGAAACTAGAGATTTCAAAAACTAGCCGTACGACCTCAACTTAAAATTTCAGGATTTCTTTAGCAAGAAAAAATAATCACGTTTAGAAATGATTAAATATGTCAGACAGGTTTTTCACAAATGGCACAAACGTCGATTTTTGTCTACTTTGATAATAACAGATCTTTTTTCAACAAAACTATTGACGGCTTTCAAATCCTCATATTGTTTTATACTAATTCTCGAAATTTGCAACCCCGGTCGTACTCTGCTAGGTTTTTAGAAAAGGCCTTTGAAATGTATGGTTTCCAGTCCCCCCCTCCAGGAGCACGTTTCACTATATTCCAGCATTTTCCCCTGATTCGCATTTATTGTAGGCAAAATTACACTGTTACATCAATTGACAGGTGAACCTAACACGTCAGAAGAGACATCCCGATGCTTCCATTTCACAGATTTCAAAATCTTGATCTTTTTTCATTCGTCAGAAAACTGTGGTAAGCCAAGCAATCTGTTAGACGAAAGAGAGCAGTGATCCCTGCGCATTTACGTGGTACCTTGAAAAATTTAAGCAGAAAAAACCCCCCCTCATGAACTAGGAATGAACAACTCTAATACGTTGTTTGTATCGAAAGTAACATAAATAAATAAATAAATAAATAACTAACTTATTTAACGAGGGGTAAAGTAACATGATTACTGGTCACCCACGAAACGGCGAATAGACGACCTTTAATTGTTTCATGCGATTTATAAGCCGGCCTAGCGCACCTGTAGAGATGATTTGATAGAATAGAGCGTATGATTGGCAAATAGATAATGAAGACATTGTTTTTACGTGAGACCAAAAACAAATCTCGATAATGACGCTAAAACATTTGCTTGCGAATCTTGGAGAAATATCAGCTTACAGCCAAACTAATTAACTAAGGCCTACAACGGACTAACACAACGCGTTCGAAATCACTTCGGATGTAAGTATACGTCCTTGCCTGAGAACATAATACATTCAGATGTATTCATGTCGGTCTTAGTGACCATAGCCTAGTGATGCAGTCGTAAGATAAAATAGCTTCCCAAAGTGAAACAGAACAAGGGAAATTGCGGTATGAAATTTTAAAACTTTAACAGAAAACGTTTTCTTCGCAGACTTGCAAGCCAAAACTTGGGCGCAATTATTTTTTTATGAAGCTGACGTAAATGCAATGTGGAGCTGCGGAAAGACTATGTCTTAGAAGTACTCGACAGTCACGCCCTATCCGGTCAAAACGGAGTGAGAAAGAGGCCCAGCCTTCCCTGGTTATCTAAGGATCTCAGGGACAAAATGCTAGAGCGTGACCGTTAAGCGATTAGCCATGATTAAAAAAAGACGACTGGTTGGGCAAAAAGTACCAGATCTTCCCAGAACTATAGTAAATGTTGCGTTTAGTAAAGCTACAAAGTGCCTTTTATGACTCGCAAATAGAGAATGTTACAGGAAACCCTAGGACGGCTTGGAAAACTGTTAATTGATATGCTCGGACGTAAACAACCAAGCGGATGATGTTAGGCAATCCAAGATTAACGATCATAGCGTTACGTCGCCAGAAAGAAAATTGCGGACAAAAGTCAATGACTATTTCACTAGCATCGGCCCCTAGCCTTGCCCGAGAATATAGGATAACAATGAATGTAACTAATCTTATACATCGATTAATCGCATACTTAAACATACGTTCAGTACATTTAAGTTTACGTTTAATCAAAACTCAAGTTAAGAGGTTTTCTTAAACTTACTTTAACTAACTTAAGCTCCAACTTAAGACAGGTTTAAGTTTGAACTAAAGATTCCGGTTAAGTGCCATTTAATTTACCTTAAACTTGTCTGAGACATTTAATCAAAACTAAACACATCGGAATCACAAGTTTACAATTCTTTTAAACTCGCATTTAGACCGTCATTAAATGCAAATTTGGATACGTTTAAGTTTTTTAATGAAGTTTCTAGAAAGGTTGTTCTTAAACAAACCCAAAAGAAGTGTTTATGCACATACGGCTGAATGCCTTTTCGCGAAATGGAACAGCCCCATATTTTAAGTTTAATAGCATACGTGGCAGTACGACCCGAGCGCAGGCGAGGGTCCGTTATAAAAACGATACCGAGTGCCAATATTCCCAGCACCGGCTCACGCTAGCTCGGTTAGTAAGTAGTGGTTACATGGTTTTTTAATTACCTTTTGCTTTGTTTTTGCAAGACAGTAATCGGCAGTGGGCTTACGGGAGAATAATGCCTACAATTCAGTCACAATTGGCCATTCAGAGCGCCGTTTATCGGCTAACAACTTAAGCCATATAATAAAGCACCTTAATCTGTTGAATGCGTTGTTAAATGCCTTTAAACAAT
>NC_090878.1:24340112-24352612 GCF_036669935.1 Montipora foliosa
TGAATCGTACTAAATCTCCTGGAAATTACAGGAAAACGTCCTCGCTAGTTTGATATTCCACAGTACATTTTTGGTCAAATCGTAACGAAATCGTAGATGAAATACCAGTTAAAATCGCATGACTGTACAAAGGAGACGCAATAACAGAAGATTTAACAGGGAAGCTGCGTCATTGTCTTCATTTTGTCTCAATCCATGACATGCAGAGAATTTGACGAATACGGTTTATTTCCTTGATCCTGAAACATATGGATTCTGATACTTCGCAGGCATTTTCTTAATTCATCCTGCGTAAATATAAAGTATCTTTTGCAAGCGAACGAAAAGCTTACTTCAGTCCAGTCCAAACTCTTCGTCGAGAATAAGCGCTGCCAAAGTTTTGTTAAATAACGAATATTTTGCTTTTGGTGAATTATGGAAACGCTTAATTGTCCACAGCGGCTTCAGCTGACGCGTAAATAATACTAATTTTTCTTTGGTGGATATCGCCCGAGCAGTCCAGATTGTCATCTAAATCACAGGCTGTCATTCCCATAGAATTTACCTCAATCACTTACTTGAAATGGAGAAATCACGATGATACTCGAGAAGCCTGTTCTTCGTCTCTTCTTTTTTTATTTCGAACTCCGCACATCATGACAAACATCTGAAAAATTAAGCTTTTCCCGAATTCTGTTGGCAAAACGGCCATGACATCTATACAGTTAAAGAGATGGCGCATTGACAATTCTTGTTCCCTTTTCAATGTAAAACCGAGAATCGATTCGCTCAGCTTCAACACACGATTCAAAACCTTCCACATCTTCCGCCATTGTCCTTGTCACGCTAGAACGAACAAGAAACATTTTGGTCGAAAATTTGTCACCTGTCAATCATTGTGACTGTGCCGCACCAATCAGAAGCCCCCGTTTGTGGGCGAACGGGTTTTTCAAAAATAGGGGGCGTTTTCCATTTACCAAGAAATTCCGGAAATTCCGGTTGAGATGTAAATGGACACACGTTTTTGGTTCGTTCCACTGGAAAATTTCCGGAATAAACGGAACTTCTGAAAAGGTAGTCCTGTTTTTCCCTTGGAAACTTTCCGATGGAAATGTGTGTTCCATTTACAACTTTTGAAAGGTCTTACCACTTCCAGGCTATTCACGGCCACATTTTTAAATTTTGGCGCGTAAAATCGCAATCACTGGGCGGCGAACGGACCTGAGTTAAATGGAACACGTTTTTCACCCGATGGAAATTTCCACCGAAATTTCCGGAAATTTTTTGTAAATGGAAAACGCCCAGGGGTTCTTCTTGCAAGCGTTCCCTCAGTCTCTTGCCCCAACTTTCGCGCGGCCAGTTTGCAGAAAATCGTTTCGAAGCTCTTCTGTCGAACAGGAACGCTTGCTACGCAGGCTTCGGTTTTCCTAAAAACAGCACTTTCGTTGAATCAATGTTTCTAACAAGAATTCAAATGATACAAGTATTTTTGTCTTTGTAGGGCCGGTTTTTTTTGCTCGCAATCCCCCAGCCTGCAATGGTTGATGTAGGAGTAGTGTGAAAATTTGGTAAACCTTCATTTTAAATCCTCTTTATTGTGTCCTATTTGGCAAATTCAATTTTATCCAGAGTTGCTTATCTGCTCCAGCCTGGATATCATTACCCTGAAAATTATCACAAGAAATAAATATCGTTGTTTATTCTTTCTTTTGGTGAACGAAATTCAGTTATGTTAATGAGACGAATTGCCGAAGTTATAAAAATTAAAATTATTACGAAATTATAGAAATTATATAATGACTGGAAATGTTGTCCGCACTACAAGCTGCGACTTGTCTAGCGAAGGTTTATGGCCCAAGTCGTTCGCGATAAACCACTTTTTAGTGACTGATGTTGTCTACGCAAGTATTTTGAGACAGGCAGGTCGCCCTAAATGATGCCTCACAAGTGCAAGTTTCGTATGACCGATGTTTTAAGGGACGAGTGTTACGACTTAATAATGGATAATCAATCATAGCATAACAATGAAAGAAATGGTATGACCAATTGTTTATTACAGGCTATGCATTCGAAACTGGTCTGACACAAAAAACACATGAACAGTGCTGCTTAACAAAATACGCACACTTTTTGTTTCAGGTAACTTTATTTCTCTTTCCGAAGGATTTCAAACAAGTATAATGATTACATGTCCTTTTCCTCCGTTTTAGAACAATATCCACCGCAGTTTGAAAAAAGACCCAAACTTCAGTATAACGCTGAAGCAGGAAATGACATTCGTCTGCGATGTTTAGTAAAAGGAAATCCACCTCCAACCGTAGCATGGATAAAAGACCAAAAACTTGTTCAATTATCATCTCGAATAAGACTGAATTCGAGAGGCAATAGCACCTTAAAGATAAAGAAGACTCAGCCAGATGACGCAGGAAATTACACCTGCACTGCAACAAATGTTCTAGGCAAAATAAATGCAACTCTGGAACTGCATGTGCATAAAGGTAAGCTTTTGTACCTAGTAAAAGACCTGAAATTTTTCCTGTATAAACAAAAAGGGGAACTTGAAATTAAAATATGAAGACCGGAGCTACAAATAAAAGTCTTGATATGCCGTCTTCCTATTTTGCTTAAATACTTTCTGCTATGTTCCCCTAGCTTACAAAAATGTGTAGCAATACAAGTTAAAAACCATTTTCGTTTTCCTGAGTTTGAAGTGTTTCTCTAGGTCATTCAACATACCCCATCGGCTGAATTCCTACCTGGTAATCATCTTCTTTTCAAAACAGCCTGCACTCTAAATCGCAGATTTAAGAATAGGGAAGGATTAATAACATGCTTCGTTGTTTAACACGCAGACTGACGCAGAAAATTTTCTCCACTTTATTTTGTTATTTATTACATGTTTGATCGAGAAAGCGACTTTCTCTTTTTCAATGATGGATTTTCGAAAACTTGATGCCGAAGAGCATTTATATTGACTCAAACAGTCGAGGTCAGAAGAATGTGATCACTCACGTAATCAATTTGATTTCCTGTCAAAAAAAAAAATGCTGAATAAAAATAATCAGCTCTCCGACAATTCTTGATATAAGCTGAAGCTGCATAACTCCTGTGCGGTGCATGATACCTTCGCAATAAAGAGAAATATAAACTTGTAGATTTCTTCGACTGAGGTGGCCAAAGTATTCATCATCTTCTTGTGTTATCTTCTATAGGGACGTCAAGTCCTCCACCAACAACTCAAGTGCCGACCCCTCGCAAAAGTAGGTGGACAGTGATTTTATTGATAAACTAGACGCTCCGTGAGCGTACACTGGTTTGCCTGTGGTACGTGCAGCGTTCCAGGCGATTTTTCCAAGTCGGGGGTCATTAAGACCATTTAAGGGATCACCCAGAAGTCATACCAGCAGAGGCCCTTTGGCTCACACGTTCATACGACGAAACAGATCCTTTTTTGAGGTTAAAAACCTGGCTAACGGCCTATAAATTAATCATTTGCCAGAAAGAAGAAATTTCTGTCATCTTTAGAAAAAATAGACACGCATTGCTTACGTGTGGTAGTGAAGTAACACAGCGATTTATTCCATATTGTCAACTGAGCTGCGTGTTGTCTTCTAGGAGATTCAAGTTGTCTTTGCGTGATATGTAGCTCTAACAGTGCACGATATTGTCTTGGTATTGTATATCATTGTAGTGCCATGGTAGAAGTCTTGGGTAAATAGCCCTCTGAGAAGACATGTGGTTACTAGCAAAGTACTGAACCCAGATTGAAGAAAATAAAAGGGAATCAAGAAACATTGGCTTCTGGGCTGACATGTTGATCATTTTCAAGTTCCCTCACAACTTCTTTTCACCACAAGTTTAAGCGTGCACTCTGAGCATCTGACAGCTTTGTAATACAATAGTTCACTGAAGTTAACCCTGTCCGGCGGGGTTCGTATCTGGATGGGTGACCTAACAAATATACCCCTCCGTATAACAGAAGCATTGGACCGAAAATTCTCTTTTGACGCTAACAAATGCGAACTAAGCAAGGTACAGATTTTGCTAGGTTGCTTAATGCAAAACAAATGTTGATGCAAAAGTAAATAAATATTGATACACAGTTTTTAGGAAGAGCAGAAGGAAGTTTCCAGGACGGTCGATCGAGAATAAAATATTTTGCCATCAGCAATAAAATTTACGACATGAAAACAACATTAATTTTGAACCGCGGAAATAAAAAGTTACGATCAGCGGTATCATCAGTGGGAGAGTTTTGGTACGTTCAATCATGTTATCTTACTTTTGGCTGCACAAATAAATCGCAAAATCGAAAGTGACATCGAATTCAGCGGGCGCCGTGATCAAGTTACCGCGGCATGTTTACTCGCGAAACAGTGAAGCATCTGTGTCAAATGATGGCAAGATACCGGGTTTTTGTTTTTGTTAGTTTTCTTTTTCTTTCAAGTGTTATAAAGTTTGATAATAGATGTGCGAATTCAAGACAAAGATCACAATCGCCCAATCTTGAGGTTGACCATTGTATCTGCAAAGTCAAAAATTTAATCTCCAGACGAGGTTATTTATCACCAGGTAATTCCATCGTTTTGGAAATAGCAACCACTTTATTATTCACCAGCGTCACAATTTTTTGCCGATTTTGGCGCTCATTTTGTTGAAACGCAATCACGCTTCCAACAGACCTGTCTATTTTCGTGACTAATGCGCTACTTACAGTGCACTACAACAAAAATTCTCCCTTATCTTATTTCAAAACACGAGTGCAAATTTGTTAAGCTCGAAAATTACACAACATGACAAAATTTCACAAAACATGGAAATGTCGCAAAAATCTTTTCCAGCGAAAAATGTATTGAAACAAACAACATATTTGCTATTAAAGGCAAAAAACCCTTCCTATTTGCGTGCGTGCAAAGGAGACACACTCGGTTTCACAAAGCATATGCAATTAATTAAATTTCTGACAGTTCACATTAAACCCTTTTCGAAAGAAACTTGACCGTAAATAATAAAGGACAAAAGAGACAACAAGCTTTCATTCAAATAATTTTTTACTGTCACATTTCCAACTTTTTTTTTTACCTTTGCACAGTTGAGTACAAAATATATGTTACTTGCCAGACAACTTAGATGCGACTTCAGTAAACACTGTGAGACAGACAACAGAGATCACAGATCCACTTAAGGTGTTCGATTCCTTCTCTGTCTCTGTTTCAGTGTTGTACATAACACCACCTTGGCGAAACATTAGAAGTACAGCTTACTTTGATTTCGGCTCGACGGGCGAAAGATTGCTGTCGAAGTCCATTACTCGTCGCTTTTAAGATGCCAGATCGTTATGTTTCACCGCCTGTCTTGACGTTCCATTCTTGAGCTCCATATGGGTATATTTTGTTGAAAGATGTACTAAAACACCATGCGCGTGACAATGACTTCCGACGCCATTACAGGTTAAAAGTTAAGACGAGATTTTTTTGAACATCGAGCAATAAAGCGCGCCAGCGGTCAAAAATCCCATAAGAGCTTGCGCGCATCTTACTTTCGAAAAAAAAAAATAATAAATAAAAATTGCGAGCATACATGTATATAGGCAAGAGAAAGAATTGCCCAATGTTATTTCAGATCAGGACTTGTACCGTCGGCCATATTGTGTCGCGGTGGAAGAGCACATAGAAGTTGTGTTGAGTGCAAGCGATTAGCCAACCATTTTACACAGGTATTTCATTCAGTCACTTCGGAAAGATCTGTAAAGCTTTGAAAAACGTTTTGAAGCGGTGAATTTATCGTATTTAGTTTAACCTTCTTGCAAGGTTATAACCTGTACGCAAATTGTTCGAAAAGATCTGTCTGCTGCAAGATTTCGAGTTCTCCGACTCTGCTAAGAGATCCAGTCTAGAATTAGTGTGCCAAGACTTGCTTTTGGACTATCTTGAGATTGCAAACCTAGGATGAATTCTTATTATACTTCTATTAAAATAGTGTGAACAGTTCTTTCGTCATTGCCTTGTCTGTGATCGGTGGTCTGATATTCGAGTTAGAGGTAGTCAAGTTGATGTGGAAGCAGCTTCTGTCACTTGCGTTACGGTTCAGTGAGGTTTCCTACAGATCGTTATCGGACTGCTGTTGTCGTTACAGCTCGGTGTACTCTATCGCTAGACCTTGCAAAAGGTAATTTTGTCCTTTTTTTTTTTTTTTTGAAAGGTATTGAGTATTCGTGGGTAGGTTCCTTTAGAGTTGATTTTCAGCTTATCTCCCGCACACTTCTTCCGTAAAAAGGTTCGTGAGACCCCCAGTGTTTAAGTGTTTCCTTTTCAGTTCCCCCTTGTGTTCAGCTTAGCTTCAATTGTCAACTTTCAATTTCGATTGTTGAGTTGAATTTATCATAAGATTTCCCACAAATGTTTCATTTTACAATTCACTAGAGTTAAGTCTAGCTTATATCAAAGTTAAAAAAAAGAGTTCTTGACGGTTTGATCTTTGTGAAGAATTGAAAAAAAAAAAAAAAAAGAAACTAGTCCCAGCTGAGCCTCAGAGATTGTAAACAATGTCTTCATCAGTACTTACTTGTAGTATATGTAAAAAAAACCTACAAGGAGGGAAGAATCTCATCCCATAAATGATGTTAAAGGGAAAAATGTCAAGCCTGTAGGAATACCACTATCCGCCTCAGATGTTCAGCGTCCAAATGCACAACTCCCCTGTACAAGCTAAAACATTTAAAGTCACTACCAAAGTCAGTAGATGATTTGTTTCCTGAAGCTGAGAAAACATTTTTGGAAAAAAGTTTGGCTGTGTCGCCCTCATAAGCAGTTTAAGGTGCTGTGGTGCATGTTATGTAAGGTTGCACGGGCTGTCACCCAGTGTAAACAAAAGTGTTCCACAACCCCTGTCTGCAAACAATTCTATTCAAAATCAAGTTGGTTGTGCCCCAGTGTCATATGAACGGACGTCAAAGCGAACTCAGCGGAGGATTTGAAACAAACTTTATAACTGCGCAAGGCAAAAAGTGGCTGAACTTAAAACAGAAGTTGAAAACATGGGTGCCTCAAATGAAGAGATCTGCCAGGATATTGTTGAAGGCCAATTTGATAGGGTAAACTTTCCTTCTTTTTACTCACATGGTAAAATTCTGCCATACATATTCTACCTTACTAGTTGGTTTTTCAGTTTATTTGGATTGATAATGAAAAGATAAACACAATTCAAGGATCTCCCAAGCCCGCGAAACTGACAACATGGCATGCTGTCATGCTTGTATAACAGGGTAAAAGTTACTACCGGTAACCCTACAAAATATAGTAAAGACCCACACATAAGAACCTAGAATTTTCGAGGTCAGGCTGAGCAGGTTCTAATATTTTAAGCTAACTTTTCATAATTCAGGCTGATTACATGTAGTTTCTTTATAGGTTCTTATTTCTCAGAGGAACAACAATAAATTTCTATATTAATATTTTTATTTTATAAGATATTTAGACAGTATTGCACTGTAGCTTTATGGAAAACATATTTCTAGAGAAAATCCAATAAAATGCCAATCAAAGAAAACATATACACAATAACAGGAGTTTTTTCGAGGGTGATTTTTTTGTAAAAGAACCTCTTTTTCTTTGCCAGCCTGAGCAGGCTGTTATATTTCTGGGTATTTTTAAAATGCCAAATTTCAGCCTGTACTAGGTTCTTAAATGTGAGTTTGTACTTTATGCATTATTCCCTAAAATAGAAAACTAATCCAGGGTATAAAGAGTACTCTTTTTGCGTTCTAATAATCAGATCTGAGTCAGTAATTATTACTGACGAATTCAATGTCAGGATATTTTTCCTTTACATTTGATAATAAAAAAATAAGATCACAATATTTTTCACCTCGATCAGTACTTTGCACGAATACTGGCTTTAGCATTGTTTTGGAAACATCATTGTAAACATGTGAACCTCACTCTCTAGGAGGTGTTTCTTACTAGAAACAAGCCATTGTCTTCACTTCTTTCAAATTCCATTCAGGAAAAAGTGAATGCAAACATCATGGAGGGCTTAGCTCTCAGCTACTCCAGAGAGAGGCCTGGAAGTCCCAAACGGGTTGAACTGTTGAGCTGTGTGCCACAGCAATACACAAATAAGGAAATTAAGCAAATGTTCAGGTTTACTAACAGTCGAGGAGAGGAAGTATCATGCACAGACTACGAATTAACAAAAGCTAGACTTTATAGTAAGATGTATGGTCCAGGAGCAGCACTTCCGAAAATAAGATGCCAATATAGTCATAAACTTGCATCAGAAACCATTGCTTTTGTCTTAGAATTTATCCATAATCTAGACAGTGAAGAGTATTCATCTTACAAAAGTGGCCCCTGTGATGGAAAAAAAAATCATGGATAAGTGAATTATTAGGAGGAGGAAATCAACCTGTTTTGTGGTTCAATTAAGCAAAACAAGTCTGCTTTTTATGATAGATATACATTGTAAACAGGAATGTGAACAACTGGAGATTAGACCTATACGCTTTAGTACATTTTTTTAAGGGTTTGTCTGCAGGAAATTTCAAAATAATGGCAGGGAAGGCAGGACTCTAATATTTGCACAAAACTTGGCGCGGAGTATTTCATCCAGGTAGATAAGCAGCTAACTCGTTTAGGTGAAATGCTGAGGAGCCAACGTAAACCAGACATAACTCCAGGATTAATGAGCAAAGCAAAGAAGTTAACGTTAGCAAATAATATATGACTGTTTCCGGTACAAGAAAATTCAGAACGAACATATTTTTGCTATAGAGGGTACATGTTCCAACACCATCTAACAGGAAATTTCAATAGCTTTGCTCTTTCCACACCCCAGCAGTCTAGCTTAAGTTTTTTGGCATCACCCTCACTTTTTTGAGCAATAAAAATTCTTGGAAATGATGTGAACTTTCCAAAAATAATGTACAAGGCAAGGAATGTTGCTGTCCAAATATGAAAAGTACAACCTTCAGGCTGAAGAACGCTCGCACGTGAAGGGACACGTGAAGGAAGCTCGAACGCAAGTGGTTTCGAATGTCAATTATGTAAACAAATCGAGGTGTTGTATTTTCAAACTAAAATTACGCAACTGGTTCAAAACAAAACCACTTTTATTTAGGTAGCACTGAAAAGCTTGCACTTTAACGTTCTGTATTGTAGTGACATGTGTCTGGTACACTATACAATGAACTTACAACAAAGCGGATAAACAGTGCTGCCATAAAGAATTCGTTAACCAATTATCTCTGCCACAAAGGAATCGCGGATGTTTGGAAAAGTTCATGACTTCAAAAGCATTTTACTATGCAAAGTGAAAGCACCAGAGGTGATGTTCAAAATAACAGTATGATCAGTAATCCAGTACTTACCAAATGGAAGCAGATCTCTGGCTGAAAGGGCGATGTTTAAAGTTGAGAAATGCACTACCCTGCAAGTTTGCGGCGAGATCAGACAACCGGTTCAAATACATTTAAAGCAAATAATGCTCAAATCAAGTGTAGAACATCTAGAAACTTTCAATTAAGACGTGCAATTCTTGGTACAACAAGATTTTTGCAGCGTAGCCTGACAAGAAAGAGGTAAGTAATATGGGTTTCGCACAACGGTGTATTTTATTTTCAATTCCCAAACGCATAAAAACTCAAGGATGTATATTCCGCTTACGCTGAAACAACTAACAAAATTACGGTTTCAACAGAACAGGTGAAGTCAAAACCTTCATTTTGAAATGTTGGCAGTTTCATAAAGTCCACAAATAGTCTACTTTGAGCTTTCTTTTTCTCAAGGGATAATTTCGCTCAAATTGTGAATTGGAAAACGCAAGTTAAGCTAGACCGGCTTAACGCTCGACCCTTACGCTAATTGTGCTTTAACACAGCCTTTCAAAGAGATTTCAGAGTTTTAAAGAATCACTTGTCATTGAAATAGCTTAGGTTATAGAAGTAAAACAATTACATACCTTTAATGAATTGACTTGGTAAACCGTCTCAAACCGTCAGAATCAGCCATAACTTCTGTGAAAAACGGCCGGCATTGTTCGCATCTCATGGCAAGTCTACCGAAGCAAATCTTCCATTCGCATCCTAGGGGTTTTTCTACCACAAAATGCTTCATATCCTTCCGACAAAGGTTAGAAATGAGCCAGGGAACAGGACTTTTTGTGAGTCTAAATGATTATGGCGGCCATCAAAATATTCCCTGGCGCGAAACACACGTGATTCCAACTAAAATTGACTGGCGGCAAAAGATTATTATCAATCGGCGACAAAATTAGTTGAGACAGTTGCCAACAGAGCACACTGGCAACTACACATTCATTGTTGCAAAGGAAACTTGTCCAGAAAGTACGTTTCCGGGATACCCCTCCCTCCCCCACCCTAATCAATGTTGTACCGCTGTCGACAAGGCTCGTAGAAAACAGAAAAACACAACATTGTCCCGGGGGTGCGGGGGAGGGGGCCATTTGCGCCGCCGAGCTTGAAATCGACTCTAAAGAATAAGAGTGTCTCAACAATTTTGACGCCGATTGTCTGTATGAAAAAACTTTGCATGAAGTGTAATGACGACTTCTGATAAGCGTTTTTTTTGCATTAATATATGAAATATACACATTTCAATAGCGTTTATGCGTTGTCATGTCATATAGGAATCAGAACATATATATATCACCTTTTTCTTTATTACCGTGATGCAGCAGTCACTGGTATGGTTGCAGACATTTCAGTGTCGAACATGGTTTTCACACAGAAGATTTCTAACGAGATAAGGGCATGTATACGCTTGCCATCTATTTGCGAAGGGCGGAAAGTGAAAGATATTGTCAGGGAAAGTGATATCTCACGGGCTTCGATGTACCGCATAATAAAAAAAGAGAAATTTTAACGCAAGTAATCACTACCGAGAACGTCAATTACTACGGCCAAAATGTGGATGTCGAACGCGCAGCGAAGTTAACTTCACGTCACAAACGCTTATTATTGAGAGAAAGGACATCGTACTAAATAATGACAATTTCAAGACGATTTGTGCAGTGTTTTGGATTTGACATACCTTGAAATAAAGTGATACTTTCAGAACATTGCGTGACGTTTAGCATTCCCTTTTGAAATTCACCATACATAATTCCATTTCAACTTGTTACAAGGGATATGACCCATAAAAAAGAGGGAAATATAAATAGCAAAGACAGTTTATAACTCCTGGGACAAAAAAAGAGCAGCAAACAGTGCTGTACTCAGATTTTAGGAACTCCGCGGACGAGTGGCCACGAGTAACCACGAGTAACCTCGAGTAACCATAATTAACAAGTAGAATAATTACATTATCTTTTTATAATAATCTTGTGGTTACTCGTGGTTACTCGTGGTTACTCATGGTAAATGAGAAAATATTGTTTCTTTACTCCCCAAAACATTCATTTTTTACCAAAACCAGCTCTGCAAAGCATCTGCGACAAGGTGGAAAGTCTTTTTGCACCGACGTAGCAATTTGAGCGTGGAACGTAAATGTGTTCCCCGGCTGTAACAGCCACCATGTCTGTTTCGCGTTCATCTGCGACACCACTTCGATCAACAAAATCGGCTTCTTCTGATCAATTGGAGTTAGAGGCATAACCCTTTAACAAATCCATACTTTAACGCCACTGACAAATAGCGTATTAAAGAAGGCAAAAGTGAACAGGTCCTTTGCACTTACGTCGCAATCCTCGCTTCGCACAGGACAACGCATTTTTCACACTCGAAAACGAGAATAATAAACTATCCGCAATTTTTTAGACCTGTAAAAAGTCTTTCACTCATGTGGTCATATTGACGGACAGACTGGACTATAGGTGCCCGTATAAAGGGTATAAAGGAAGTTTTCTGAAACAGACAATCGGCGACAAAATTAGTTGAGACAGTTGCCAACAGAGCACACTGGCAACTACACATTCATTGTTTGCAAAGGAAACTTGTCCAGAAAGTACGTTTCCGGGATACCCCTCCCTCCCCCACCCTAATCAATGTTGTACCGCTGTCTACAAGGCTCGTAGAAAACAGAAAAACACAACATTGTCCCGGGGGTGCGGGGGAGGGGGCCATTTGCGCCGCCGAGCTTGAAATCGACTCTAAAGAATAAGAGTGTCTCAACAATTTTGACGCCGATTGATGGTCTTTTTGGCCGCGCAATGCTCGAAGTTCAAAAAAATCTCGTCTTAATCATTCTACTGTGTCCACCAGAGAAATCTACGCATTTCCTACTACCCTCTCGATCCTAAGAAAATAAGCGCAGAAGGTTCTATGCACAAAGACACCACTTAGCAGAGGAGTGACAGGCAAGACTTTTACCGACACGGAAAAAAAAACGAAAAAAAAATAAAACCAACAAATGAAACGCAGATTCTGACTGGGTTTGCCATACTGGCAACCCAGTAAAAAGTAGTCCAGGATATCAAATCGTTCCATTCCAATCATTTGCGCATTCTGCCGAAAGTTAAGAAGTGTCTCAGTCCATGGTCTTCATATCATTCACCATTTATCTCTA
>NC_090878.1:24362612-24370112 GCF_036669935.1 Montipora foliosa
TCCTCAAGAGTTAATTAAGTGACATCAACCTCAAGCTTGTTTTCATTTTCCGTAACATTCGAGTCTTACTTGCAATTGTTTGCTTGTAGGCGTTTAGGCGTTTTGTAGGCGTTTCAATGAAGTCTTGATAGAATTTTATCCGTGCTTCGTTCATTATATTATTTACATAGTTCTTTTTTTCCTTATAGTCCAACATGTCAAATCTACGGCCAGTGCGTCTCCATTTTCGCTCTGCTTTTCTTTCTTTGCGCCTCGCCAAGTTAATCTCCTCATTGAACCACGGTACTACTGGTCTCGCGTTCTTGCACAAAAATGCATGTTTAAAACACTATAATTTCACAAGGATGTCACTTCGTTTTTCTTTCATTATAGCGTTGCTCTTTGAATATGACGCATTCATCATTTACAGCTCAATGGACGAGGAATGGGTGAGAGGAACTCTTCTTCCGACTCTCGAGGACAAGCATGGCTTAAAGTGCTGTATACACTACAGAGATTTTATGCCTGGAGTGCTTTACCGACAGAATATGGTCAACAGTGTATACGCATCCAAAAAAACAGTTGCTGTGGTGTCCAAGAACTTCTTTAACAGCGGTTTTTGCGAAAGTGAATTTGAGTATGCCCTCCTTCGACTCGCAGAAAGGAGAGATGACAATTTGATCGTCATTAAGCTTGATGACATTGATGCCCGTAAACTACCCTTGGAAGTGAGAAAGCGAAGCTATATCGACTGCCCCAGATCTATTGAAAAGGAAACTTGGGAGACTAAGCTAGTTAAGAGTTTAAAATTTAAAAACCCTTGAGAGGAAACATAAGCCCAAGTAGGGTGCATTTCCATATATGCTGCTTTGTAGTTGTAATGTCTAGCCTGTAGCGATACTCACCGTTACGTCATATTTTCTTAACTATGGTGCTCCGCTATTTAGATGTAATCGAAATGAGTTTTTGTAAAATTAAGGATAAATATCACTAGCTTGTGTTTTCAGAGGTTTGTTTCAAGCACGTACAGGTAATTTGTTGGAGTCTTTTTTGAAGTTCGTCCTTTCTTGGTTGTCATATTTTTTCCGATTCTTATTCCAAACAAAGCTGCATGGCGTGTTTCAGTGAAATGTATCAAAATGTGAATGATCTCGTTCTCAGAGATAAAGTGGAATAGCGTAAATAGTTTTGTTATTGGGCCATCGTAGTTTGATCAAAAATAAGACACAAACAGCAGTGATAAACATAATGAGCTATCATATCAACGATGTTTTGAACAAAAACAGACAACATCAGCATATCAATCCAGTGCATACAGTTCCTAAGAAAGATATTGTTATCCTACTTCCCTACTTAGGTTTGCAAAGCAACCAAGTCGCTAAACGCCTGAAATCTTGTGGGTAAAAATTCTACTCTTGTGTTAACCTTAAGATTGTTTTTCAGAGCACTCCATGTATAAAATCTTTCTTTCCTTACAGGGACCGTATTAATCGTTCACAACAATCCAGAGTTATTTACAGAGCAAATTGTTGGGATTGTAATGGTTTTTACATCGATAAAACTAAACGGCGGCTTCACGATAGAAAAACCGAACATTTTAAGGCCCTAGCTAAAAATGACAATACTTCAGCCATTGCTGACCTGCACGTCAAGGCCACTGGACATAACATCAAGTGGGATCATTTTGATATTTTAGCGAAGGGCAAAACAGACTATCATTGTAAAATAAAAGAGACCTTCTTTATTCAAGAACTTGAGCCAGCTTTCAACGTCAAGGTCGGAAGTGAAAAGCTGATGCTTTATTAATCTTTTCTGTTTTTACTATTATTATTATTATTATTATTATTATTATTATATATTTTACTGTTAACTATTTGCTTAATCTAGGTTCCAGTCCCCTCATCCGCTTTGTTATATATAAATAGCTCTTTTAAATTTCAACGGTTACTTTTGAAAATGTATGTAGAGCACATACGAAACGGCAAGTCATAATCAAAATGAACAAGTTCAATATGTTTATCACTGCTGTTTGTGTCTTATTTTTGGAATAGCGTATTATCAATTCAACAATTTTTTTTACCTTGAACTGACAAGAGTTTCCTAATGATCTGTCAGATAAGCTAGTACGTCTGTGATTTCTAATTTTAGAGTGATTCCTATTGGCTGGCTTTTCCTTTCGCTTGCTGAGGGTTTGCTTGACAATGTTTTCTCTTAAAACTCGTGCGATTCAAGAAAAATTCATTGCCAAACTGGTAAATTCACAGTAAATTTCACTTCGCTTCGTGATTCATGCGAAATCGGTTTTTCGCGTGAAATTTACTAGTTAGTCAATAAATTTATAGAAGGAAGCGAAGAAAATGATTTAATTAAAGGGGCTAGGTCACGCTATTTTAGGTAATTTTGTTTAATTTTGTTAATTATGAGCTCTAAACGTCATATTGGCAGAGCAAGAGTCTTTCATTTGCAAAATCACGGCCACATAACAACTGAGAATGATTTTCAAGCTTTGTAAATTACATTTTGATATAGACTGATATAAATTTGAAAACAGGTGGGCCGACGTTTTTCAAATTTACCCAAACTCAATCCATTTCAATCTTCTCCAGTTTTGTCCATCCATGTCCCTTCTTGGCTTCCCTGTGTTTTGTTAGAGTTCTATAGTTTTGAACAGTTATTTTGATATTTTAGTTAATTCTATGACCATTCGATCAGTGCTGAAATTGCCTAAAATAGCGTGACCTAGCCCCTTTAAGCAGTAACCGGAAACACCAAAACGCGGGCAATTCGAAAACTTTATATTTTACTAACCCTACAGCCAGTAAGAATAAACAACCCGGGAGCTCCGCTTTTAATTTAGGCTTGGCTAAATTTATGTATTAAACACCCACCACAGCATGTATACTAAACAAAACCACTTTTATCGAAGACTCCTTGTGAGTCTTAGGGTGCGTTCGATTGACCCTATTCCGGAATAAGAATACGTGGAGTGATGATTTAAAACACTATGTATGGCGTTTTTCAGCAACAAGAATAATAAAGCTTTGTTTAAAATAGCATTTTAGCAGATGTTTGACAATATGAATGTGAATCCCCACAAAAACGAAGGATTTCCAACTTCTATTCCATGCATTCCTATTCCAGAATACGGTCAATCGAACGCGCCCCTAGAGAGGAAGAGAAGTCCATTTTAAGTACATTTCTTTTCAATTGAAGCATACAAAATGTACAATCAGTCTCCGAGTCACTAGTTTTGCGCATACCCAGGGGTGATGAAATGACTGCCTGAAAGTAGAAAAAACTGAAAATACCCTGGCCTGCGAGGAAGGTAACTCTCAGAACTAAATTACGCACATGATACACTGGAAACTTGTCTCACGTTTTTTTCTTGGCGACAATTTTCGCTAGCTACACTGAAAAACGGTTTGTAATTAACTTGTTTTGCTAGGAAGGAGTACCAATAACAAATGCCACGAAAGCGCTTACACTTAGCCTCGATTAATTTTAGACATCGATGTTATGAATTTTTTGGGCGAATTCTCTTAGAGTATATCACCTCAAAAAGACACTTTCGGTTAACAGGTCTTAATGGTTGTTTAATTACTCTAATTCTTTCACCAATATTTACAAGGCTAAAAGATTTTAAAAATTGAAAAACCATACGTTTTCACAATCGGCACTTAAAGAATTTTCACATAGGTGACACACCAAGAGGGACTCTCGAGAACGCCAAAATTTCGCAAAATCGAGGTGGAGTTTAGCGCGCAGCAACTCATACTAGCCCAGGAACTTCCTGAATTTGTGCCGGTGACTACTGTAGGGATGGATCTTGTTGCTTTCGTTCGATTTCGACATTGGTAAACGGTGATGAATCTTTGAATGAGGAGGAAAGGCTACAGATTGTGGTTGAAATGGCTCTATACGAAGCTTATTACCTTGCTGAAGAGGATTTGTTGAACCCAATAAGTGTCCAAGAAATGGTGTTTAACATGAGTTCTAGATTGCAAGCAGTCTCTCTTTTGCTATAGAATCGTTGAAACGAACACGTACGTTAACTTTTAATGACTAAAACTGCGGGTCGCAAATACCGCGGGCGTTGGTTAGAGTCACCAAGAGAGACTGCATTGGTTTCATATTGCGTTTTGGAACCCCGGCGCTCCGTTGACGGAGCGTTCTTACTGGTCGATCTCGGTAGAAGCGATGACGTCAACTTTGATAAATGCCAATCAACCCTAAATTCGCGGTAATGTTTGGAATTATTAATTAGAATTTAAAACAAGAACAGGAGCCGCATACACTTTTCTTGAAAAGCAAGATGTTTTGGCCATTCTGCCCACAGGTTTCACTAAAAGCTTTGTTAATCAAAGTTTCACTGTTGCGAAAAGTGTTGTCGACACTGTTGTTCCAACTATGATTATTATTTTATCGTACCGCAAGGATGTTAAAGCAATGTGAATGCGATTATCGGTAAATCGCAGAAACAGTATACACCGATTTACTATTTTCCGATTTGATACCACTAAGATCTTTTATCTTTTTTACGAGTAAGGCCACCGATTTTACCTATTTTACGACTGAAGTCCTCGATTTGCTTTAAATTTTCATTCTCCAATTCTACGATTTCACCTTGGTCGAGCTTTAACACGCTTTTGAAATTATTCTCCGATTCTAGATGCACCAAAATTGGCACGATGACAGTTTTCAAGGCGCTTAAAAAGAAAGGATGTGGTGCCATCGCCAAAACCTCCGTTAAGGTTACTGCTAACATTTTGGGGTGCCTTCCACGAAATCTTTCGTAAGGGCATTATTTTCGGTTAAACTCGAGCAAACTATATATCACCGAATAGGTAATAAAATAAAGAATCCGAAGATATGAACACTTTAAGTTTATTAGCGCGCGCGAAGCTTTAAACTCAAAACCATACATATTCACTTTGCTGAATTACCCGCCTACGCATTATCACACACAACCAAACAAACTGTACTATATCAATCAGCACTTTATAGGCTACCAAAGTGTCTCGGGTTTTAAGATGTTCCTATTGGTTTCCGAGAAAATAAACTTTGAAGTTGACCAATAGAAGATTTTCCGTTTCGCGTCAAAGTAAAAATATTTCGAATTTTAAAAGCCCGACACACTTTTGTGCACCAATAGCCGACGATCATGTTGGCCAAATTTTGTAAAAACCCGAGAAATCTACATACCCTATCAATAGGCCATTTCCTCTTCAAAGCGAGTCTAAGTGCGAAGTTTTTGTTATGGTAATTAGTTCTACTTTACATATAAATGAAAACTAATTTTCATAACAAAAACATCGCACTTGGACTCGCTTTGAAGATGAGGCAGGCAAGAACTCGGAAATGGCCTATTAAATTGAAGAGGAGAAATTCCTGGAAAAATAAACCCCGAGTTTTCGAGCAGAAAATTTTTTACACGTTTTCACACCTTGTCAAGGCGGGTGTGAATGCGGTCATGCCGCTTTGATGCCACGGACCAGTGAAGATCGATGTAAGGCCCCCTGAAGAGGGTTTGCGACAAAACAGTTTTAAATGCCCAGGGAAAGCCATTCGGCGCTGCATCATTACCATACATTGTTTATACCAGAGTTAGTGGTAGAGTTTATACCTGATTGCGGACTGACCTGATTGATAATGGGAAAACCGAAGTCTGGCACGTGTAAATCGACAACAACCGGGCAACGGGGAAAAGGAAAAGGACAGAACATGCAGCGTTAAAACGAACGCGTTCCAAACTAATTTGTGGCATAACGTTTTAGAGAAATTCGGTACAAAACAACCATAACGCACTGAAGAATTTTGCCAATCCAGGCAAAGTTAAGTTTTCCATTGGAGAAAAATATGGTCCCCGCCAAGTTCACACGAGTCACGATTTAAAAAAAAAACACAATACCGTCAAAAATCACCATTTTATTCTTCCACTGAGCAAGCCTAACTACATAAGACGTTCCGAATTTCGGATACCCTTCACATTCATCAATGCAAAAACGGTCATTACCAACCGACATTGAATGGTCTTCCGAATTTCGGACCCCTTAACTCTTATCCGACAAAAAAACCATAATTACTACCTAACTTAAAATGCCTTCCGAATTTCGGACCCCTCAACACGTATCCTACTAAAAAACTTGGTTTGCTACTTAAACGTGAAAGCCTTTCCGAATTTCGGACCCCTCGATTAAATCTTAGAGTTAAAAATGATAATTACTACTTTACTTGAAATGCTCTTCGAATTTCGGACCCTCAAGTCTTATCCGACAAAAAAACGATGATTACTACTTAACTTGGAATGCCCTCCGAATTTCGGACCCTTCGACTCTTATCCGGGAAAAAAAACGATGATTATACTATTTAACTTGAAAGGTTTTCCGAATTTCGGACCCCTTAACTCTTATCCGAGAAAAACGATGATTATCACTTGAAATGCTTTCCGAATTTCGGACCCCTCAAGTCTTATCCTACAACAAAACGATATTTACTAACTTGGAATGCGTTTAGAGACCGCTTTTTGTTTTCCAAATAGTTTCCAATTTTCCCTTTAGCACTCTTCGCTGAAAAAAAGCCAATGACCACGGAGATTCTTGTCGACAATACCTACGAACTCTACGGTACAACTTGCTGTTGTTTACATAATTTAACTTGAGATAAGACGCTTTAATATATATTTCTACTAAAAGCCACTTAAAAGCAACAACGCTTGTTCGCAAGTTCAACAGATTGAGTGGTAAAATTCCTTGTTCTGTTTTTTTTTTTATCACAATCAAATATTGACATAAAAATGCTGATAATATACATGAAAAATTTACTCGATTCTGATTGGCTGACAGCAATGCAGTTTAGGTGTAACACTGTGCAAAAAGTGTAATACCAGTGCAAATTATACATCTAACTTCTGGATTAAAATTGGCTTATAAACAATAGGGTTTGTTCAGAACCAATCAAATCTCTCTGTAGGAAATGCATGACACTTTAAAACGAATAAACAAGTAGAGTGATTTAAAATAAATATCAAAAAGTGTCAGTAGTTTTTTTAAAAATTCACAAACGTTTCGGGTGGAGGACCCTTCTTCAGTGTGAAAACCGATTTTCTTCCCACTGAAGAAGGGTTCTACACCCGAAACGTCTGTGATATTTTAAAAAACTACTGACACTTTTTGATATTTATTTTATATCACTCTACTTGTTTATCCAATCAAATCTATTGTTTTCAAATCAAGCGCGCGCCCTAGATAGCGCAATTTTTTTCCGATTGCGTGGCTTCTGCTTAACCATCTAGAATTTTTCCATGTATATTATTAAGTAATCACATGATTTTTCTCGTGCAATTTGGAATAAATAAGCACTTCTAAATTTTTTCAAAGACCACAAATTGCACTCGCCCTACAGGCTCATGCAATTTTGGTCCTCTTTGAAAAAAAATTTTTACTCGTACTTAGTTATTCCAAATTGCACTCGAAATCATGTGATTTACCTACACATACAATTATGTTACTGGGTGCCTCCAAA
>NC_090878.1:24375112-24392612 GCF_036669935.1 Montipora foliosa
AGCGTCCACACGCTCACTAGGCGGTAAGTACTTCATGTATCCGTACTTAGGCACCAGGCCAGGTTTTCAGCCCAAGATGGCTCCGAAAAAGACAAAAGCTCCTGCTGTTTGGAAAAAAGGCTCACTTTGCGAAAAGAATTTCAGATAGTTTGGCATACTTTTTGGAAGCAGAGCCTGATTTTTAATATCTGATGCATTTATCATCGCACAACATTTTGAGAAGTGGGCACCACGGAAACAGGACTGAAAAATACGGCAATGAAAAAAGGTAGGTTACTTCATAATTTCAGACGGCCCAGCCATATCGGCAGATCGTTAAAATGCTGTTATGTTAAACAGACCCCTGGTTTGTTTAGGAATGCGGCAAGGTTTTGGTTTGCACCTGCCTTCCAGAAGTAGTGGCGTTTTCATTTCCTTTTATACATTTCACTGTAGATTCGCTGCCCGGCCGCTGGCAATGAATAGCCGAACATCAGACCACGATGCACAGTCATGCCCTTCCAAATAGTTTGTCGAACTTTACTTATTAAGCTAACTTGAATTTCATTACTAACAGTAATAACGAGAATGTGAAATTTACACTTGCGTGAAAATAATGAAAATACAACTGAAACTGAATTATTTTAACTGAAGGAAACTGACCCAGAGAAGATCATTGAAGGTCTAACTAGGCCATACTTTCCCTTTACTCTTCTCGCAGAGTACAACTTCTTGAATTGACTGTCAGTAACCCCAATTCTGTAACTACTGAACCCAAAGGCACAACAAATTTTAAACTACTTGCCCAGTCAATTTCCCGCTAACTATTGTACTGGCCACTGGTATGCGGTATTAAATTTAGTAACGAGTCCTAGATACATGTACAACTAGCAGAACTAAGAAACATTTTTTTCTCGCTGTTTCTCTTGATCGCCGGCTAAATCCACTTACTCGCAATCCAGAAGCTGTATTATCAATAAACAGTCACTTAATAATGTCGTTCGCCGAAAGGTTCATTTTTGAGACGATTTCCTTTAGAAAAATTCGACGAATTAAGTGGAC
Organism: Montipora foliosa; assembly: GCF_036669935.1. Taxonomy (NCBI): domain Eukaryota; kingdom Metazoa; phylum Cnidaria; class Anthozoa; order Scleractinia; family Acroporidae; genus Montipora; species Montipora foliosa. Next base: position 24,376,154 of record NC_090878.1, read on the forward strand.
TAAGTCAAAACATGTCACTTACAACTGTTCCGTTCGTTCACGTTTCAGAGTTGACTGTGGGGCTCTAATCACTCTATTGTTAGCCCCATTGACAAAGCTCTCTCCACGTCTTGCTGAGTCGCCCCTCTACCGACCACCGCGTTTGTGACTGGCTTCAAGTTTGAAAACCTTGGCAATTTCGAGAAACACTGAGCATCAACGCAGAACCTATACGTGCGTTGGACGCAGAATTCTTTGTCTCGTGGAACGTAAAGGGCATCAACCGCCAACACAATATCACCAGTATCAAAGGACTCTTTCTTACAGCCTGCGCAATGTGGTTTAGGACCCGTCTTTCTTTCAAATCGTTCCAGACGCCACACTGGTTGTCCTTTACTGCGTGGGTCTCTCCTGATAATCCTATCCACGTTACATTGGGCACTGCTTGCCTCACTTGAGCAGCTCTGAGGGACCAAGCGGTTTTTTGCTTGAGGTGGGTTTCGGCTGGGTACACGGCGGTGGTGCGTGTCGAAAAATGGAGCTGACTTTCTGCTCAGTTAGTGCTGCTTGTTGTAGGACGTCGAAGTTTTCATCTACTCCACGGACGACAACGTAGACCCAAATCAAATGCTTGCAGATCTTGACCGATCGGCTCTTGATGAAATCTTCACATGTACAACTTGGCGTTTTGCCAATCAATACAGTAAGGCCCATATCCCAGCCAATCTCAAGCACTCGTTACCTCGTATTTGCGAACCAAATCAGCTTTTTCTATCACATGTAATAATTTGATCCTGTGTCTGTCGGTGTGGGTGGCTCGTTTAAATGTATTGTTGAACTGGCGGCTTCGTGAGCGCTGCCTGGCGCCTCTTTTACAAGTGGAAGTGCCAGGATCAACATCGCGTTTTCGTGCTTCTATATGTGTTTCTTCTTCAGAAGATGTATTCGCAAGGCTATGGCTGTCTTCACGTTGGCGCACGGTCGATGTCTTGTTCGACTTCTTCCTCGACTTCTTTGTTGCCCGATGTGAACTTAGCGGATCAACCTCATATGTAGCTAATGCATCAGTCGTGGATGATAGGTCGGAGGGTTCATCTGTTTCAATGAGCTCTCTTACATACATTTCTTGCATACATTTCTACGATTCTTCTGTGCGTGAAAACTCGGTGAAGCCATGGTAGAGACACTAGGACCTTTTCCTCCACGAAAACTACCAGCTTCATAACTCCTAAACTGCTGTTCCAGGAGAAGGCTATCTTTGATGCCCTCTGCTGTAGCATCTACAAGGGATAAGTGTGTTCCTCCTGTCGTTTTCCATTTGGAGTGGATTACTTCTGCTAGGTTTGTAGCTGGTGCATTGTTCTGCGCAAAAGCTGAAAAAACGTGCACTCTACGGTCGTCCCATCATCCTGCAGCCCATTGATCTTTGGCCGGTTTCTTAGCCACAAATTCCTTTAACTCTACGATGGCATCATTATAAGCACTTGAAGAAGTGTTTGTGTAACACGAGTAAAGAACTCCTTCGACTTATCACTATGCAGACGAGCCCTTTGTCTGTTTGTGCAGTGTAAGAAATGAAATTCGCATGTCTTTAGCTTTTCAAGCACGGAGTTTCCGGGGTTCATATGTCATCATTCATTTTGTAGATGAAATACTCATCTTTTTCGTCTGATTTCCGCTTCAGGTGGGCCACTGACTCGAAGCTATGACCGGCTGGGTTCTCCTTGTTGATCTTAGCTTTTAAATTTGAAATTTTCTTCGAGTCGAGGAGAGCATCTGTTGCTTTCTCCAGCTCATCCCAGTCTACAACGTCTGCCTTTAGACCTTCCAAAATGGACTGCCTCACTACCTCCGATGGTTTCAAATTGGGGTTCCTACGAAGAGACTGCTCCACAACGGAGGGTAAGGGAACTTTTAATTTCGCTTGGCAAGTGTGCGTACCAGCGTGGTAAACTCGAACCTCTAAAAGATGGGGCAGAAACTAACTCCATGTACTTTCGAGCTAAACAAGAAACAAAGACGGAGCATCTTCCACAACCTTTGCAGACCAAGTTGCCGTCTCTAGTTTTCTCAAACTGGATGGAATTTGCCTTCCCATGTTGCTGCTTGAAAGCACATTTTGGATTCTCACACTTGTAAGATCCTTTACATCGCTGCGCGCGCACTGAGCCATTTTCTGCTCCTTTCCAGTCCCTATCCCAAGGACGCCCGTCAACGGCGGCCTTCATCCTCTTGTCTTTCTGATAAGGGACTTGGTAGACACATTTTCCGTTTATATCAAAGGGGAAGCTGTCCAACTTTACAACAGGTGTGTTTTCCCAAAACGTAGTGAAGCGCTGAAGACCTAAAAAGGAATATTTGTATTTTTGAAACATTGATGTAAATGCTTTTTAACAATGCTCTGCTTCTGTTTATTTTCGAAAATTTATCATTCCACTTAAACGTCATTTCACCATGCCATTTCTATAATGTATGTTAGGTTGTGTACTAAAATAAGCATGATTACCTCACACTATCAATCAACAAGTTTAATAAGAACCATCTTTATTAAAAAAAAAAAAACTGGTCTGAATCTGAGCCACAGTCAGACAAAGCTAATAGACAATATTCGTATTCTCGGTATTGGACTGGAACTAGCTTGCAATGGAGGCTAATGCGGGGGAATATATTAGAAACTATTTGCATTTGAAAAGATTCCCCCGCATTAGCCTCCATTGCAAGCTAGTTCCAGTCCAATACCGAGAATACGAATATGGTCTACTGTAATAAAATGAAAATGAGAAGCACGATTTCCTGTACGAGTGTTGATTCTTTTCAAATATCTGTAGCGCTCGAAATCTTAAGATTTAAAATAATTATATTATTGCTTTTTACATAACTAAAGAGCACAGTTGCCATTCTTTACCTTGTCCTGGCAATCACGGTCATAAGTCGTTGGAACACCCACCCCCTTTCCCCCGTTCAATGTTGAATAGCGCAATCCATGCAAACTAACTGTTCAGTACGTTTTAGTGTCTAAGCAACATTGAAAGGTGGGAGAGGGAGGGATGCTCGATTAATCCCGTCGGTGTACCAACATTGTGTCACTGATTGTCTCTACGTGATAAGGTGTAAATTTCATGTAACGATACATGGTAGTCAGTACTGGAACGTTCGCGTAGAGATGGCTGTGCCAACATGCCACGTTTTTCGCCTCTTAAGTAAAGAATAAAAGTAATAGGGGTATATGCTATTCCCATAGTATTCAGCTTATTAACCAAAGATTTTGATTCCTTAAGATGGTTTTTAGAGGATATGTCTCCGCTGAGATTAGAGCGACAGTCTTTCAACTACGAAGGAACACCGATATGAGCCTTAGAGCCATAGCAAGGGCATGCGGAATTTCACCGACTTCAGCTTGTAGGATTTTAAAAGGGGGAATCCGGAGAATTTCATCTTGCCCAAAAAGAACGGGACGCCCGCAAAAACTAACTGCCCTGCAACAACGTCTCCTGATTCGAAACGTCAGGAAACTGAGAAATGAAAATCCCAGTTTTTCTCTCAGAGATTTAATGCGGGAAAGTGGGGTGAGCAGTGAAGAGGTTTCCGAGAGAACAGTGAACCGCTTACTTCAACGCCAAGGATTCCACTATTTGCAGACGCGAAAGAAAGGACTATTGACTAAAGATGATATGCCAAGGCGAGTTACATTTTGCAATGTAATGAAAACAATTTATGATGGCGACGTTTGGACAAGGCAAGTGGCATTTTACTTGGATGGGGTCTCATTCGCTTTCAAAACGAACCCATTAAAAGTGGCAACGGCACCTAAAGCAAGAATTTGGAGAAAACGAGGCGAAGGATTAACGTTCGGATGCACAGCAAAGGGCAGTAAGGAAGGAACTGGTAGTAAGCTAGTGAAGCTTTTTGTAGCTATAACCTATAGTGAGGGGGTAGTTCTTTGTGAGTCATATGATCACCTAACGGGTAAATTTTTCGCTACTTTTATTGAAAAGCATTTCAACTCATTATTCCTCAAGGCGAACAAAAATGGAAGTAGGTTGTGGCTGCAAGATGGGGATCCTTCACAAAACAGTAGAGCTGCAAAAAGAGCGATGGAGAATTGTAACTGTGATATGTCTCTGATTGAAATTCCTCCCAGAAGTCCAGACCTTAACCCTATCGAGAATTTCTTCCATTTAGTGAGAGTAAGACTGAAGGATGATGCCTTACAACTAAAAATAACTAAAGAAACCTTCGAAGAATTCAAAGCCAGGGTAATACCCACTATTTACAGTATTCCAGTTAATATAATAAACAAAACTATCGCTTCAATGCCGCAGCGCCTTCAACAGATTATTGATAAGAAAGGTTGCCGCATTAAATATTGAACAGGATACAAATTTTCTTAATAGATAAAGATATCTCCTAATGTGAATTAGCAATGTAATGTTGAAGTATCTTAATATAATGATGTACAGCCTAAAACAAGATCAACACATGAGGGAGTGAGAAAAGGTTGTAATATGTTTTGAACGGGTTACCATTGTAACCCGTCGAAATTGATAAAGTCAAGTACTGTGATAACCTTTTAAAAACTCATCGGGTTACAATGGTAACCCGTTGTTTATTGCGTAACAGTATACAGCGGAAATCGTTATAATGTACACTGAAGTGCTACACTTCTTAGGTGTGTAATCTTTTTTTTTTTTTTAATTAAGGAAATAAGTATTTACTCAGTGCTTTTAGTATATTGCGTTTGTAATTTACTAGTGATTTTGGTATAGTATTTAGGAGAAGGCTGCACGCAGAGTAATAAAACGTGGCAAATTAATGGTACACTAAATCAATGTCATAATTCTTCATTCTAGTATTAGTTTAGCGAAACATTTCCCGCAAGGGCTTAAAACGACTTGCTCCGACTCCGGTATCTGAGCATACATGGTAAAGACACGCCATCTTACGGACATCATTTGAGTTTCTATATCATCTACCACACCCCCTTTAATTGCAACGATTTCACTTTTAGAAGTACAGAAAATTGGAGTGTCCTTCTCGAAGACTATGTCTTGCGCATAATGTGTCTTGGGCGCCGAAAAGTGAACTGGCTGTCCCTCCAACAATAGCAACATATCTTGCCATGGTAACACTTGAGCAGACCAGCGAAAATCATTTAAAAATATTATTTCGGCTAACTCTGCGCCTACCCAAGCAAATGTTGTGCTTGCTGGGTTTAAAATGTGCTATAAATAACTGTAAATGAATTCCCCCTGTTTGATGGAGCTCGAGACAACACGCCCATTGCTGAACTGTTGATTCGTTGGAAACTTGTCGTAACTGAAAGGCCTCTAAGACAATTTCAGCAAAACGCTGTCGAGAAGATACTTTAGTAGTATCAGCTTGACTATACGTTATAAGGTAGACACGTCTTACTTCTCTTACTCCTAATTCTACTTGTGATGACTGTTCAACTACAGCGCTATCCATGTTTTCTGTTTGAAAGCCAATTTTCATTACTGTAATCAAATCTCAGACCACCTGCGATGTGACGCGACGCGTTGCTACGTACAATAGCATGATGCGTTGCTATGCGTTAAAATGAACTAACGTTTATTTAAGAAACATGAACTTTACAAAAATTCAGTTCCTTACCAGAGGTATTCAGTTCTTCCAAAGGCCACACAACAATTTTTATAAAATGGTTGAGCAAATTCATTACAACATCAAAAGAATACACACTGGATATCTTCAGACGTACAGCAACGTGACATGATTAAGTTAAGGTTATTCGATACTTTATTCAATAATACAATCACGGTCATAAGTCGTTGGAACACCCACCCCCTTTCCCCCGTTCAATGTTGAATAGCGCAATCCATGCAAACTAACTGTTCAGTACGTTTTAGTGTCTAAGCAACATTGAAAGGTGGGAGAGGGAGGGATGCTCGATTAATCCCGTCGGTGTACCAACATTGTGTCACTGATTGTCTCTACGTGATAAGGTGTAAATTTCATGTAACGATACATGGTAGTCAGTACTGGAACGTTCGCGTAGAGATGGCTGTGCCAACATGCCACGTTTTTCGCCTCTTAAGTAAAGAATAAAAGTAATAGGGGTATATGCTATTCCCATAGTATTCAGCTTATTAACCAAAGATTTTGATTCCTTAAGATGGTTTTTAGAGGATATGTCTCCGCTGAGATTAGAGCGACAGTCTTTCAACTACGAAGGAACACCGATATGAGCCTTAGAGCCATAGCAAGGGCATGCGGAATTTCACCGACTTCAGCTTGTAGGATTTTAAAAGGGGGAATCCGGAGAATTTCATCTTGCCCAAAAAGAACGGGACGCCCGCAAAAACTAACTGCCCTGCAACAACGTCTCCTGATTCGAAACGTCAGGAAACTGAGAAATGAAAATCCCAGTTTTTCTCTCAGAGATTTAATGCGGGAAAGTGGGGTGAGCAGTGAAGAGGTTTCCGAGAGAACAGTGAACCGCTTACTTCAACGCCAAGGATTCCACTATTTGCAGACGCGAAAGAAAGGACTATTGACTAAAGATGATATGCCAAGGCGAGTTACATTTTGCAATGTAATGAAAACAATTTATGATGGCGACGTTTGGACAAGGCAAGTGGCATTTTACTTGGATGGGGTCTCATTCGCTTTCAAAACGAACCCATTAAAAGTGGCAACGGCACCTAAAGCAAGAATTTGGAGAAAACGAGGCGAAGGATTAACGTTCGGATGCACAGCAAAGGGCAGTAAGGAAGGAACTGGTAGTAAGCTAGTGAAGCTTTTTGTAGCTATAACCTATAGTGAGGGGGTAGTTCTTTGTGAGTCATATGATCACCTAACGGGTAAATTTTTCGCTACTTTTATTGAAAAGCATTTCAACTCATTATTCCTCAAGGCGAACAAAAATGGAAGTAGGTTGTGGCTGCAAGATGGGGATCCTTCACAAAACAGTAGAGCTGCAAAAAGAGCGATGGAGAATTGTAACTGTGATATGTCTCTGATTGAAATTCCTCCCAGAAGTCCAGACCTTAACCCTATCGAGAATTTCTTCCATTTAGTGAGAGTAAGACTGAAGGATGATGCCTTACAACTAAAAATAACTAAAGAAACCTTCGAAGAATTCAAAGCCAGGGTAATACCCACTATTTACAGTATTCCAGTTAATATAATAAACAAAACTATCGCTTCAATGCCGCAGCGCCTTCAACAGATTATTGATAAGAAAGGTTGCCGCATTAAATATTGAACAGGATACAAATTTTCTTAATAGATAAAGATATCTCCTAATGTGAATTAGCAATGTAATGTTGAAGTATCTTAATATAATGATGTACAGCCTAAAACAAGATCAACACATGAGGGAGTGAGAAAAGGTTGTAATATGTTTTGAACGGGTTACCATTGTAACCCGTCGAAATTGATAAAGTCAAGTACTGTGATAACCTTTTAAAAACTCATCGGGTTACAATGGTAACCCGTTGTTTATTGCGTAACAGTATACAGCGGAAATCGTTATAATGTACACTGAAGTGCTACACTTCTTAGGTGTGTAATCTTTTTTTTTTTTTTAATTAAGGAAATAAGTATTTACTCAGTGCTTTTAGTATATTGCGTTTGTAATTTACTAGTGATTTTGGTATAGTATTTAGGAGAAGGCTGCACGCAGAGTAATAAAACGTGGCAAATTAATGGTACACTAAATCAATGTCATAATTCTTCATTCTAGTATTAGTTTAGCGAAACATTTCCCGCAAGGGCTTAAAACGACTTGCTCCGACTCCGGTATCTGAGCATACATGGTAAAGACACGCCATCTTACGGACATCATTTGAGTTTCTATATCATCTACCACACCCCCTTTAATTGCAACGATTTCACTTTTAGAAGTACAGAAAATTGGAGTGTCCTTCTCGAAGACTATGTCTTGCGCATAATGTGTCTTGGGCGCCGAAAAGTGAACTGGCTGTCCCTCCAACAATAGCAACATATCTTGCCATGGTAACACTTGAGCAGACCAGCGAAAATCATTTAAAAATATTATTTCGGCTAACTCTGCGCCTACCCAAGCAAATGTTGTGCTTGCTGGGTTTAAAAATGTTCTATAAATAACTGTAAATGAATTCCCCCTGTTTGATGGAGCTCGAGACAACACGCCCATTGCTGAACTGTTGATTCGTTGGAAACTTGTCGTAACTGAAAGGCCTCTAAGACAATTTCAGCAAAACGCTGTCGAGAAGATACTTTAGTAGTATCAGCTTGACTATACGTTATAAGGTAGACACGTCTTACTTCTCTTACTCCTAATTCTACTTGTGATGACTGTTCAACTACAGCGCTATCCATGTTTTCTGTTTGAAAGCCAATTTTCATTACTGTAATCAAATCTCAGACCACCTGCGATGTGACGCGACGCGTTGCTACATACAATAGCATGATGCGTTGCTATGCGTTAAAATGAACTAACGTTTATTTAAGAAACATGAACTTTACAAAAATTCAGTTCCTTACCAGAGGTATTCAGTGCTTCCAAAGGCCACACAACAATTTTTATAAAATGGTTGAGCAAATTCATTACAACATCAAAAGAATACACACTGGATATCTTCAGACGTACAGCAACGTGACATGATTAAGTTAAGGTTATTCGATACTTTATTCAATAATACAATCACGGTCATAAGTCGTTGGAACACCCACCCCCTTTCCCCCGTTCAATGTTGAATAGCGCAATCCATGCAAACTAACTGTTCAGTACGTTTTAGTGTCTAAGCAACATTGAAAGGTGGGAGAGGGAGGGATGCTCGATTAATCCCGTCGGTGTACCAACATTGTGTCACTGATTGTCTCTACGTGATAAGGTGTAAATTTCATGTAACGATACATGGTAGTCAGTACTGGAACGTTCGCGTAGAGATGGCTGTGCCAACATGCCACGTTTTTCGCCTCTTAAGTAAAGAATAAAAGTAATAGGGGTATATGCTATTCCCATAGTATTCAGCTTATTAACCAAAGATTTTGATTCCTTAAGATGGTTTTTAGAGGATATGTCTCCGCTGAGATTAGAGCGACAGTCTTTCAACTACGAAGGAACACCGATATGAGCCTTAGAGCCATAGCAAGGGCATGCGGAATTTCACCGACTTCAGCTTGTAGGATTTTAAAAGGGGGAATCCGGAGAATTTCATCTTGCCCAAAAAGAACGGGACGCCCGCAAAAACTAACTGCCCTGCAACAACGTCTCCTGATTCGAAACGTCAGGAAACTGAGAAATGAAAATCCCAGTTTTTCTCTCAGATATTTAATGCGGGAAAGTGGGGTGAGCAGTGAAGAGGTTTCCGAGAGAACAGTGAACCGCTTACTTCAACGCCAAGGATTCCACTATTTGCAGACGCGAAAGAAAGGACTATTGACTAAAGATGATATGCCAAGGCGAGTTACATTTTGCAATGTAATGAAAACAATTTATGATGGCGACGTTTGGACAAGGCAAGTGGCATTTTACTTGGATGGGGTCTCATTCGCTTTCAAAACGAACCCATTAAAAGTGGCAACGGCACCTAAAGCAAGAATTTGGAGAAAACGAGGCGAAGGATTAACGTTCGGATGCACAGCAAAGGGCAGTAAGGAAGGAACTGGTAGTAAGCTAGTGAAGCTTTTTGTAGCTATAACCTATAGTGAGGGGGTAGTTCTTTGTGAGTCATATGATCACCTAACGGGTAAATTTTTCGCTACTTTTATTGAAAAGCATTTCAACTCATTATTCCTCAAGGCGAACAAAAATGGAAGTAGGTTGTGGCTGCAAGATGGGGATCCTTCACAAAACAGTAGAGCTGCAAAAAGAGCGATGGAGAATTGTAACTGTGATATGTCTCTGATTGAAATTCCTCCCAGAAGTCCAGACCTTAACCCTATCGAGAATTTCTTCCATTTAGTGAGAGTAAGACTGAAGGATGATGCCTTACAACTAAAAATAACTAAAGAAACCTTCGAAGAATTCAAAGCCAGGGTAATACCCACTATTTACAGTATTCCAGTTAATATAATAAACAAAACTATCGCTTCAATGCCGCAGCGCCTTCAACAGATTATTGATAAGAAAGGTTGCCGCATTAAATATTGAACAGGATACAAATTTTCTTAATAGATAAAGATATCTCCTAATGTGAATTAGCAATGTAATGTTGAAGTATCTTAATATAATGATGTACAGCCTAAAACAAGATCAACACATGAGGGAGTGAGAAAAGGTTGTAATATGTTTTGAACGGGTTACCATTGTAACCCGTCGAAATTGATAAAGTCAAGTACTGTGATAACCTTTTAAAAACTCATCGGGTTACAATGGTAACCCGTTGTTTATTGCGTAACAGTATACAGCGGAAATCGTTATAATGTACACTGAAGTGCTACACTTCTTAGGTGTGTAATCTTTTTTTTTTTTTAATTAAGGAAATAAGTATTTACTCAGTGCTTTTAGTATATTGCGTTTGTAATTTACTAGTGATTTTGGTATAGTATTTAGGAGAAGGCTGCACGCAGAGTAATAAAACGTGGCAAATTAATGGTACACTAAATCAATGTCATAATTCTTCATTCTAGTATTAGTTTAGCGAAACATTTCCCGCAAGGGCTTAAAACGACTTGCTCCGACTCCGGTATCTGAGCATACATGGTAAAGACACGCCATCTTACGGACATCATTTGAGTTTCTATATCATCTACCACACCCCTTTAATTGCAACGATTTCACTTTTAGAAGTACAGAAAATTGGAGTGTCCTTCTCGAAGACTATGTCTTGCGCATAATGTGTCTTGGGCGCCGAAAAGTGAACTGGCTGTCCCTCCAACAATAGCAACATATCTTGCCATGGTAACACTTGAGCAGACCAGCGAAAATCATTTAAAAATATTATTTCGGCTAACTCTGCGCCTACCCAAGCAAATGTTGTGCTTGCTGGGTTTAAAAATGTTCTATAAATAACTGTAAATGAATTCCCCCTGTTTGATGGAGCTCGAGACAACACGCCCATTGCTGAACTGTTGATTCGTTGGAAACTTGTCGTAACTGAAAGGCCTCTAAGACAATTTCAGCAAAACGCTGTCGAGAAGATACTTTAGTAGTATCAGCTTGACTATACGTTATAAGGTAGACACGTCTTACTTCTCTTACTCCTAATTCTACTTGTGATGACTGTTCAACTACAGCGCTATCCATGTTTTCTGTTTGAAAGCCAATTTTCATTACTGTAATCAAATCTCAGACCACCTGCGATGTGACGCGACGCGTTGCTACGTACAATAGCATGATGCGTTGCTATGCGTTAAAATGAACTAACGTTTATTTAAGAAACATGAACTTTACAAAAATTCAGTTCCTTACCAGAGGTATTCAGTGCTTCCAAAGGCCACACAACAATAATTTTTATAAAATGGTTGAGCAAATTCATTACAACATCAAAAGAATACACACTGGATATCTTCAGACGTACAGCAACGTGACATGATTAAGTTAAGGTTATTCGATACTTTATTCAATAATACAATCACGGTCATAAGTCGTTGGAACACCCACCCCCTTTCCCCCGTTCAATGTTGAATAGCGCAATCCATGCAAACTAACTGTTCAGTACGTTTTAGTGTCTAAGCAACATTGAAAGGTGGGAGAGGGAGGGATGCTCGATTAATCCCGTCGGTGTACCAACATTGTGTCACTGATTGTCTCTACGTGATAAGGTGTAAATTTCATGTAACGATACATGGTAGTCAGTACTGGAACGTTCGCGTAGAGATGGCTGTGCCAACATGCCACGTTTTTCGCCTCTTAAGTAAAGAATAAAAGTAATAGGGGTATATGCTATTCCCATAGTATTCAGCTTATTAACCAAAGATTTTGATTCCTTAAGATGGTTTTTAGAGGATATGTCTCCGCTGAGATTAGAGCGACAGTCTTTCAACTACGAAGGAACACCGATATGAGCCTTAGAGCCATAGCAAGGGCATGCGGAATTTCACCGACTTCAGCTTGTAGGATTTTAAAAGGGGGAATCCGGAGAATTTCATCTTGCCCAAAAAGAACGGGACGCCCGCAAAAACTAACTGCCCTGCAACAACGTCTCCTGATTCGAAACGTCAGGAAACTGAGAAATGAAAATCCCAGTTTTTCTCTCAGAGATTTAATGCGGGAAAGTGGGGTGAGCAGTGAAGAGGTTTCCGAGAGAACAGTGAACCGCTTACTTCAACGCCAAGGATTCCACTATTTGCAGACGCGAAAGAAAGGACTATTGACTAAAGATGATATGCCAAGGCGAGTTACATTTTGCAATGTAATGAAAACAATTTATGATGGCGACGTTTGGACAAGGCAAGTGGCATTTTACTTGGATGGGGTCTCATTCGCTTTCAAAACGAACCCATTAAAAGTGGCAACGGCACCTAAAGCAAGAATTTGGAGAAAACGAGGCGAAGGATTAACGTTCGGATGCACAGCAAAGGGCAGTAAGGAAGGAACTGGTAGTAAGCTAGTGAAGCTTTTTGTAGCTATAACCTATAGTGAGGGGGTAGTTCTTTGTGAGTCATATGATCACCTAACGGGTAAATTTTTCGCTACTTTTATTGAAAAGCATTTCAACTCATTATTCCTCAAGGCGAACAAAAATGGAAGTAGGTTGTGGCTGCAAGATGGGGATCCTTCACAAAACAGTAGAGCTGCAAAAAGAGCGATGGAGAATTGTAACTGTGATATGTCTCTGATTGAAATTCCTCCCAGAAGTCCAGACCTTAACCCTATCGAGAATTTCTTCCATTTAGTGAGAGTAAGACTGAAGGATGATGCCTTACAACTAAAAATAACTAAAGAAACCTTCGAAGAATTCAAAGCCAGGGTAATACCCACTATTTACAGTATTCCAGTTAATATAATAAACAAAACTATCGCTTCAATGCCGCAGCGCCTTCAACAGATTATTGATAAGAAAGGTTGCCGCATTAAATATTGAACAGGATACAAATTTTCTTAATAGATAAAGATATCTCCTAATGTGAATTAGCAATGTAATGTTGAAGTATCTTAATATAATGATGTACAGCCTAAAACAAGATCAACACATGAGGGAGTGAGAAAAGGTTGTAATATGTTTTGAACGGGTTACCATTGTAACCCGTCGAAATTGATAAAGTCAAGTACTGTGATAACCTTTTAAAAACTCATCGGGTTACAATGGTAACCCGTTGTTTATTGCGTAACAGTATACAGCGGAAATCGTTATAATGTACACTGAAGTGCTACACTTCTTAGGTGTGTAATCTTTTTTTTTTTTTAATTAAGGAAATAAGTATTTACTCAGTGCTTTTAGTATATTGCGTTTGTAATTTACTAGTGATTTTGGTATAGTATTTAGGAGAAGGCTGCACGCAGAGTAATAAAACGTGGCAAATTAATGGTACACTAAATCAATGTCATAATTCTTCATTCTAGTATTAGTTTAGCGAAACATTTCCCGCAAGGGCTTAAAACGACTTGCTCCGACTCCGGTATCTGAGCATACATGGTAAAGACACGCCATCTTACGGACATCATTTGAGTTTCTATATCATCTACCACACCCCCTTTAATTGCAACGATTTCACTTTTAGAAGTACAGAAAATTGGAGTGTCCTTCTCGAAGACTATGTCTTGCGCATAATGTGTCTTGGGCGCCGAAAAGTGAACTGGCTGTCCCTCCAACAATAGCAACATATCTTGCCATGGTAACACTTGAGCAGACCAGCGAAAATCATTTAAAAATATTATTTCGGCTAACTCTGCGCCTACCCAAGCAAATGTTGTGCTTGCTGGGTTTAAAAATGTTCTATAAATAACTGTAAATGAATTCCCCCTGTTTGATGGAGCTCGAGACAACACGCCCATTGCTGAACTGTTGATTCGTTGGAAACTTGTCGTAACTGAAAGGCCTCTAAGACAATTTCAGCAAAACGCTGTCGAGAAGATACTTTAGTAGTATCAGCTTGACTATACGTTATAAGGTAGACACGTCTTACTTCTCTTACTCCTAATTCTACTTGTGATGACTGTTCAACTACAGCGCTATCCATGTTTTCTGTTTGAAAGCCAATTTTCATGACTGTAATCAAATCTCAGACCACCTGCGATGTGACGCGACGCGTTGCTACGTACAATAGCATGATGCGTTGCTATGCGTTAAAATGAACTAACGTTTATTTAAGAAACATGAACTTTACAAAAATTCAGTTCCTTACCAGAGGTATTCAGTGCTTCCAAAGGCCACACAACAATTTTTATAAAATGGTTGAGCAAATTCATTACAACATCAAAAGAATACACACTGGATATCTTCAGACGTACAGCAACGTGACATGATTAAGTTAAGGTTATTCGATACTTTATTCAATAATACAATCACGGTCATAAGTCGTTGGAACACCCACCCCCTTTCCCCCGTTCAATGTTGAATAGCGCAATCCATGCAAACTAACTGTTCAGTACGTTTTAGTGTCTAAGCAACATTGAAAGGTGGGAGAGGGAGGGATGCTCGATTAATCCCGTCGGTGTACCAACATTGTGTCACTGATTGTCTCTACGTGATAAGGTGTAAATTTCATGTAACGATACATGGTAGTCAGTACTGGAACGTTCGCGTAGAGATGGCTGTGCCAACATGCCACGTTTTTCGCCTCTTAAGTAAAGAATAAAAGTAATAGGGGTATATGCTATTCCCATAGTATTCAGCTTATTAACCAAAGATTTTGATTCCTTAAGATGGTTTTTAGAGGATATGTCTCCGCTGAGATTAGAGCGACAGTCTTTCAACTACGAAGGAACACCGATATGAGCCTTAGAGCCATAGCAAGGGCATGCGGAATTTCACCGACTTCAGCTTGTAGGATTTTAAAAGGGGGAATCCGGAGAATTTCATCTTGCCCAAAAAGAACAGGACGCCCGCAAAAACTAACTGCCCTGCAACAACGTCTCCTGATTCGAAACGTCAGGAAACTGAGAAATGAAAATCCCAGTTTTTCTCTCAGAGATTTAATGCGGGAAAGTGGGGTGAGCAGTGAAGAGGTTTCCGAGAGAACAGTGAACCGCTTACTTCAACGCCAAGGATTCCACTATTTGCAGACGCGAAAGAAAGGACTATTGACTAAAGATGATATGCCAAGGCGAGTTACATTTTGCAATGTAATGAAAACAATTTATGATGGCGACGTTTGGACAAGGCAAGTGGCATTTTACTTGGATGGGGTCTCATTCGCTTTCAAAACGAACCCATTAAAAGTGGCAACGGCACCTAAAGCAAGAATTTGGAGAAAACGAGGCGAAGGATTAACGTTCGGATGCACAGCAAAGGGCAGTAAGGAAGGAACTGGTAGTAAGCTAGTGAAGCTTTTTGTAGCTATAACCTATAGTGAGGGGGTAGTTCTTTGTGAGTCATATGATCACCTAACGGGTAAATTTTTCGCTACTTTTATTGAAAAGCATTTCAACTCATTATTCCTCAAGGCGAACAAAAATGGAAGTAGGTTGTGGCTGCAAGATGGGGATCCTTCACAAAACAGTAGAGCTGCAAAAAGAGCGATGGAGAATTGTAACTGTGATATGTCTCTGATTGAAATTCCTCCCAGAAGTCCAGACCTTAACCCTATCGAGAATTTCTTC
This sequence comes from Montipora foliosa, assembly GCF_036669935.1. Lineage (NCBI taxonomy): Eukaryota > Metazoa > Cnidaria > Anthozoa > Scleractinia > Acroporidae > Montipora > Montipora foliosa. The sequence continues at coordinate 24,391,803 of NC_090878.1, forward strand.
CATTTAGTGAGAGTAAGACTGAAGGATGATGCCTTACAACTAAAAATAACTAAAGAAACCTTCGAAGAATTCAAAGCCAGGGTAATACGCACTATTTACAGTATTCCAGTTAATATAATAAACAAAACTATCGCTTCAATGCCGCAGCGCCTTCAACAGATTATTGATAAGAAAGGTTGCCGCATTAAATATTGAACAGGATACAAATTTTCTTAATAGATAAAGATATCTCCTAATGTGAATTAGCAATGTAATGTTGAAGTATCTTAATATAATGATGTACAGCCTAAAACAAGATCAACACATGAGGGAGTGAGAAAAGGTTGTAATATGTTTTGAACGGGTTACCATTGTAACCCGTCGAAATTGATAAAGTCAAGTACTGTGATAACCTTTTAAAAACTCATCGGGTTACAATGGTAACCCGTTGTTTATTGCGTAACAGTATACAGCGGAAATCGTTATAATGTACACTGAAGTGCTACACTTCTTAGGTGTGTAATCTTTTTTTTTTTTTTAATTAAGGAAATAAGTATTTACTCAGTGCTTTTAGTATATTGCGTTTGTAATTTACTAGTGATTTTGGTATAGTATTTAGGAGAAGGCTGCACGCAGAGTAATAAAACGTGGCAAATTAATGGTACACTAAATCAATGTCATAATTCTTCATTCTAGTATTAGTTTAGCGAAACATTTCCCGCAAGGGCTTAAACGACTTGCTCCGACTCCGGTATCTGAGCATACATGGTAAAGACACGCCATCTTACGGACATCATTTGAGTTTCTATATCATCTACCACACCCCTTTAA
>NC_090878.1:24397612-24400112 GCF_036669935.1 Montipora foliosa
TAATTACATTCAACACTCAATTGAAAACCGCTCTATTAGTGACGTACATACAATTTTGTCAACATCTTCTGTTTCAATGCTTTAAATTTATCGTTCATTTAATGTCCATTTAGTGACAGTGCTAAATTGCCCTGTATTAGTTTTGTTTTATATTAATCAAACTTTGACTAACCTCCTCCCTGTATGAAACATCGTGTTGAAACATAGAAGACTGTTGGTGCATGGCTCCTAAATAAACTGCCTGTTCATCAGAGAGCCCAACGTAAACTCTACACATTCTCCCTGAGAAGTGCTGGTTCTCAGGATGTTTTGCATGGAGGTTTTTGGTGGCCAGTGATAGATGTGTTCCTCCAAGAACTTCATATCGATTGTGTCTCTGGTAGAGAAATTCACCACTGCTCTTAACAAGGTTTACCACATTTGCAACAAAGCACAATTTTATGATGGAAAGTGTACTGGAACACTGTATGTGATGAAATTACATGAAAAGGACAGGTGCGAATGCAGTGATGTACAGAATTGATTACATTTGTTAAAATCCCTAAACTGCATTTTTTTTAATTGTTGTGCTGTATAAATGACATTATTAACAGGCAAAGAATATGTCTTTTTTCATTTTATTTATTAAAGTGCCCCAAACCCCAAAATATTGTTTTCGCTAAAATGAATCTTTGCACCTGTTCAAAACGCATTGTGGCCTTTTTTTTCCTTAACAAATCCTGCCTTTTTCTAGGCAAAAGGGGAGTGGGTCTATTCCAGATTTGATCTCACAATCTACTTTGCATGCATGTTTACAAAGAACTAATGCAATGTAAATCAGTTTGTGACGTCAAATCAGGAATAGACCCACTCCCCTTCTGACTCTGTCGTGAACAAAGGATGCCTGGTTTTCCCAAGTTTTGAAGCCGATATAAAGGCAGAATTGTTAGAAAAAGGAAAAAAATGCAGCAATGCATTTCGAACAGGTGCAAAGATTTATTATAGTGAAAACAATATTTTGGGGTTAGGGGCACTTTAACTGCAACAATTAATTATTAATTGGTGCAGTTACTGTTTAAAATTGGATAATAATAAGTTTGTTAATTCTGCCCAGTAATTATCCATGCTGCATATTGCAAACTTACCTTTTGAAGACAATCCAATGTAATGAAAATGAAGTTGGTAGACATTAATGAATCACTCTTCTTTCCTTTAGGAAAACAGATTCACAAAATGTACCGATTGCACAAGGTATAAGGAAGCAAAAGAAAAGATGCATGATAAGAAAGCCAGGAATGACATAGAGAAACTATTAAGTGAGCATATGGAATTAGTTTGGTGAGATTGGCAATGATTATTGGCTCAAAAGTAAATTGTGTAGTTCCAGAAAATATCCATAACCCACAACGGAGGAAATTTCACTTAAGACCCCCCACCCCTGCATTTTCACGAAAAAAGATCATCAAATTAAAGAATGATCCCGATTGCAGTTATGCAATGGTTTTCATTTAATTTTATTGGGTGGTCTTAAATTAGAACACAGAAAACCTTCGAAACCATCTAAACTACATTATATTGCTTATCCCTTAAAATAAAAGAGATACCGGTAAATTTATAACTGTCAGTCTACTTTGATGTGCAAGCTTACACTTCTTTCCAAACAGCGGGTAGCCATCTCCATGGCTGTAATGTTGATGGAATTAACACCATTTCAACGTGAATATGATCGCGAACACATCGAATTTTCAATCACAAAATTAAGGGAAAATGGAAAGGAGAATGGAAACTCTAGATTCTGAAATGGTTACATCGTATACTGCTGGAACCACATACTGTACTGTGTACACACATGTATCTTCATGGGTGCTGATCAAGGAAAATTAATGTCCTTTTTTTTTAAACCGGAAGGAGAGAAGGGTTTACTACTTGCATAGATACAAGGCACAGAGATACCCGAATAATTATCTTACAATAATAGATGATGCCATGGATCAGAAAACCACATGCATTCCCCGTTTGCGTCGCAAGACAAAAGCAACTTGTAATCTGTCAACAGTGGCACCCATCCGGTTGGTGTCATCTTCCACAGTGGACAGTCACCCAATGGAAAGGAGGTATTAGGGTCATTTGACTACTATCAGTTGCCACATGACCCAAACTTGACTGGATCAGTTTTACTGAATATGTTGTCTCCGTGGTGTGAGAGGTACCAACTCCCGCCAGTCTTGTACCTTCAACTTGACAACTGTGTGAAAGAAAATAAGAACCAGTACGTCCTGTGGCTTCTCGCACTTCTTGTGGAATTCGAGATTTTCGAAAAGGTAAAGTTACTGCAAACAAACGCTGTTACACGTACATCTTTCAAAATCTGTATCAATAATAGTGGGATGTACGTACATGAATTTTTTTGGATGTGAACTGCTGCCATTAGGTAGGTGCAGTAAGGGGTGTTACGAAAACCCCACTACACCCACTAGTACGAAGACCAAGACCGCGTGTTTGCTTTCGTTGCATGAAAACT
>NC_090878.1:24405112-24410112 GCF_036669935.1 Montipora foliosa
GGGTAAATCAAATGGATTGATTGCAAACAACTCCAAACTATTTGGCAGGGAAATGTTTTTTGTGGGCTGTTACCCACACATACTTAATATAATGTTGCGAAGAATGTGCCAGGCTGGGTTTGGGGCAAAGGGTGATATGAACAACAACCACATATTGCAATTATTATACAAGATATCCTGTCTCCACCATGAACGCCCAAGTCAGTACAAGGCAATGTATGTTTCACTGGGAATTTTAAGTAAAGAGCCACCCCTTCCACAGTCCTTTATTGACACAAGGTGGACATATTACCATGAGATGCTACAATGGTATTTCAAGTATGGAAAAGCCTGTCTTCAGCTTGCAGAGCGTATATTAGAAAGGATGCCAAAGTCAGATAACCACTCATCAGTCTGGCAAAATGTCATCAAGCTGAGCTCCTGCCCAATGATCCAAGTGCAAATTAAATTCTTATTTGAATTTCTTGACAAGTTCATTATCCCATCTCTTCATTCATCACAAGCAAGTGACGAGGAACTTGGTTTTTCCAGTGGATATCTGGCACGACTATGGCCTGCAACTGTTCTCAAGCACAATGAAACACTCAGTCAAATGTTACTGTGTCCATCACTGTATTTTCCTTTAACAGAAGAGCAAGTGCAATTTTCTTTGAAAGATCCAGCCGCTATTAAACACTTTTACCAGGAAGTGCAGAGGCCCATGTTGCAAGAAGCCCTGAAAGTAATTAAAGAACATGGTGCTGAGTGATTATCCTTTCCCAAGCTATTTGGAATGGGAGCTGATCAAAGATTCCAAAGTCCATTCTGGTCATCTGTTTTGAAGGTCCTTGACATACAATTTGTATGCACTGAAAGCAATCAAGGAAACGCATCTGAAAACAATGTAAAAGTTTATGGACAGGATCTTCAGAGATTGGTGTCGAAGGACAGAAATGGGCTGGTTAAATGGGCCAATATTTGGGAGCTGCAGAAACCTCAACCTCTAACTGAGATTAAAGCAATGGCAACATCACCTGAAAGCTGTCTTATTAACAAAGACACCACACCACACCTTTTTGAATTTTATGCCAAGCACATTTTTAGCATTCCTGTGAACAATGTCATTGCTGAAAGACAGTTTCATCTATCCCAACTTTATCTTCATGACAACCTGTCAGAACTATCAAAACAGGCCTCTGTAACATTTGTCGAGAACACTATTCACAGTGGTAAAACTAATGGAAGGACCCCTGAGACAGCAAGGCAGACACATGAACAGAGAATGTATGACTATGGGCAACTACTGACCACAGAGCTTCTCCAAGAGGCGAGAAAAAAGCTCAACAACATCAGAAAAGGTAATGCAGTCAGTGCCCCACTTAGAGGAAAGGATGTCTATCCTAAAGCTTGGGCGGAAAAGAAACTGAACAAAGACACATCACTGACAATCCAGTCTCTTAAAGCTGAAGGTCGTAACCTTGAACTTCTGTGGAAAGCTTCGACAAAAGGAACTGTAAATTTAGAAGAACAGAGGTCATTCAGGCCTACAACAATTGGATAGCATAGAGACACTGGACAGGTGCCACCTCTAATGCACCTTGCAGCACTTACGGTGTGGGATTATGGTGAGGAGCTTTCAACACATGACTTACCAGTGGAATGCCAGAAGTGCATCAAAAATCTTCCGCGTATCTTCCCAACCTCATCAGTTAATTCTGTGTCCACTTTGGATGTCCCCATGGATATGTCCATAACATCTGTCCCTGCTCATGAAGAATAAGACCTGACTGAGGGGTGGCTCATCAAAAAGGGGGAACTAACTTACATTTGGAAAGGTTAAAGTCAATTTATAGTCAATCTTCCTCACATGTGACCAGTATTTTTTAAGTTTTAACAGGGTTTTAAAAATTACATGTCAGTTGTGATCGTCGCCAGTGAGATTTAAGAATTTTCATTGAAACTTCCCTAGTTTATTGCTGAAATAAAGCTATGAATTTTTTTACATCACATCACAGCATACAGTATTTGAAAACAATCAGTTGTTTCCTACATGTATGTGCTTTGCCTTTTTTTTTTCAGCTGATACTTTTTTTTGGAAAGATTTCCAGAAATTTTAAAGACTCAGACCATTCAAATGCCAGAAGTTACAAATAGGACTTCGAATGATCCTTTCAGTCTCAGAAATATTGGTCATAGGTGACATAGATTGACTGTAATTGTAACGAATGAATCCAAGGTCCCAGTTTCAGTAGGCAGAAATCACAGTCATGACTCATGCTACAACAAGAATCCTTAACTGAATATAAAGATGTGTGAGAAAATGTTATGTCATTGAAAGAATGACTTTAAATTTTTCTTTGAGTTTAAGTGTTAAAGCTTAAAATGAAGTCACTTTTCTTTGAAATACAGCAAATCACACACAGCCTGTGTTTGCTCTTGGTAGCATGAGCCCTTGATTGGTTAGTGAGCATTTTAGGATAAATTACCCTAAATAAACCACAGATATTGTCGTTAGGTGCTGTTTTCCAAGAATTTTTGGTGTAAGATAAATGAATTGCACCTAACAAAAGTTTGGTATAGATCACTTTTGACTGTAAAAGCCAAAAGAATAATTTTAGTCACAGGAATATTTTTTACCCCAATGCATGTAAAGTAAAGGCAAAAAGAGTTATTTATTTCAAGTGATATTAACCAAAACAAATGGACACAGCTTTCAACTACCCAGGGTTTAATTATGAAGTTGATGTCAGTTGTAAGTATTAGTAGGTACCAAAAACCGTGAACAATATTTTATTTGGTGTTACGAATGTTTTTATTAAGATGAGGTGCAGGATGGTAGATTTATTATCTGTTAATGGCTCAGATCCATTTTATTCCTGTATAATTTGACTGTCCTAAAAAACAGACTAATAATATTGTGTTTAAAAATACACAATATAAGTTAGGTGAGACGAACGAGATTTCAGACATGCCCTTGCTGATTGAACTGACATTCCAAAAAAACTTCAAACAAATAAAGATAGAGAAATTACATTGCCTTAACCTTTTCATTCTTTGAGTTTAATTGTCTAAGAGCGTGACAATAACAGTAATGATACACCCTGACAAGCTATGAAGAGCAGGTTCCCATTAGTAGTTGATGAATCGAAATTGCCACATTGTTTTGCCAAAGTACAAAATGTAGCTAATTAAGTGAGCGATTTGGTGCACAAAACTACTAAATTCTGTGTGCTGTGTGCTCAAGGTTCACTGGTTTCCGATTTTCACTGTGTTTACCCTTACAACATTTTTATAAGTTAAGTGTTTAGTATCTTGTATTGTATTATTAGTGTTATGTATATCGTCAAGGTTTGAAAATTAGAAAAACTCATTGCGTACCTTGCTTGCAATCTTCTGTTGCCTTCCCTCAATTCGATCGAACAGCTCTCCAGCACGACACGATTCTTGACAACTCAGTTTGGCTACCTCGAGCGCGCGTGAAGAAAAATGAAATAACTTCACAGGAACACAACGCAGAACTCCTAATGTTGACCCATTGACAAACTGAATGACTGGTCTTAAACATCACCGTCGCGAAATTTTTCTTCAAGCAGCAACGCACCGAACAGTGCGCATTCAAGTAAATAAAATAGGTACAGTAAAAAGTTAGGGGAAAGAATCGAAATTGAAAACGGTAGATATTTCGATCATGTACCATTCTTTAACCTTGCCTTTAACGGTGGCTGAAACTTCGCGTTTTAAAAAGATATTATTCTCGTTGAGCCGACCTTATCAGTCGTATTCATACTGCGCATGTCTATAACATTTGTGTTTTGACGTATCGCATTCATTGCGTGAGGGGTAAATTTTCTCACATCGATGGGTTACCATATTTTCTTAACTATGGTGCTCCACGCGCGCGGAACTCCGTTATAATGATGACTTACAAAAGTTTCGAATACCCTAACCACAGGCATTAATCTTCTTTGCAGGTCTGTTGGAGGCCATGAAAAACGGCTTGCAAATAATCAGGGTGTTCCCATTTTTGCTTGAAGTTGTTTTTGACATCAAAGAGTGGCTTGCTCCATTTCCTGAAGAGCTGCATTCCCACACTCAGCCAAACTGCTTCAAATTTTTACGAAGTGAGCAAGGGAAGTGCGTCATGTTCTACAGGAACTACTCTCACATGCAATGGGAAGGTCCACAAGAACTACTTAAGGTATGATGGCTTAATGTTGCGGGTGAAAAGTTTTTTTGATGATGAGGTCATTATATATCACCATCATCTTTGTGATGTGGTGCTAAGACACCAATAGTGCGAGTGTCTTTATGTATAAACAACCCAAAATGTATTGTCAGCACAAGTAAAATCTTCTTGGGTTATTGTGTGCACCCCCTGGATTCATGAAACAGCAGGTGTTACTCAATTTAAGTTTATGGCTTTTGTGGCTTTCATAAATAGTCACAAGTCCACTGATAAAAAATGAGGGGGGGGGGGGGGGCGATTGAAAATGTAGAAAATTTAACATGACATGATATTGTTGATTACTAGGCAAAGATCTTTATATTCCACAATATCTAAAGTTATACAGTGGGTCAATTTTGAACTTTCAAGTCTGCAATAGTGGGACTGGCAAATGTTCTACCAATATAGAGAGGGTAAAATTAATGTTGTAGTCCAGTTTTTACAAAGGTGGGCTTCATACAGTACTACATACTTATACTGTATTGCTTTAATTTTTGTTTTGATCTCCCTCAAGTCTGTACCAACTGGAAGGCCAGGGCTTGTTCAACCGAGCCTGCACAAGATTGATGCAGCTTCCTCGAAAAGAGATCTCAAGAAGTTTGAAGAGAATTATCCAGAAAGAGTGTCACAGGTCTGGGCGCAGTGGTTGCAGGACCTTGCCAAGCTTATTGAGTTACCCACTGAATGGGTATGGCCATTGGAGGTTCTTGAGAATTGCCAAAAAATAAGGCCATCTAACGAAGATGTGGCGGTTCCATCCACTTTACAAGCCATGCATGATAAAGAAACAGAGGCA
>NC_090878.1:24417612-24427612 GCF_036669935.1 Montipora foliosa
TGGCATGTCTTATCACTTCATTTCCAAGATCCGTGGAGATGCTCAGTACCCTATCGTACGAAATAGAAATTCCTAGTTTATATAAGACTTCTACAAGGTCACGGCTGCATGTCTTGGCATGTACAGACACTCCAACATAGAATGAAACACGAGACTCAAGATTTATTTCGCCTTTCCCTCTTATTAGGGAGTTTAACCAAAGACGACTGCTACGGCTACGGCTACGGCTACGGCTACGGCTACGGCAACGCCACAAAGCAAGAATATCATTGGTTAAAAAAGGAAAAATAACCGTGCTGCACATGCAGCACGAATTTCCGTGAATCTTTTTGGGTACTCCACAAAACAATGAAACAGTTGAAATGAAATGTTTCCACAATGAAACAGTCATTTTCTGTTTTAACTTTAAAACCGTTCATACTGATCCAGTTACATGATAGTTCGCCTGTATTGTACAAGGTGAACAAGAGGAATAATTGCGAAATACTTCCGATAGCGCTAAGTTATGTTTTGGTTTTCGTTGCCGTAGTCGTCGTCTTTGCTTAAAGAGGCGTGGTAGCTCGCCCCAAGAGGGATCAAATCCTCGCCACCAAGCTTAGCTAACTTTTCATCATTCAGAACATTTGCACATCCCCGAACTCTAGCATCCAGACTAAGGGTCGAAACTCTATGAAGTGGTTGTTTATCAGATTCGCATAAAAAACAAGGTGGACGAGTGTCTTTTGTGTATGCCAATGTGTTTGAGCGAGAAAACTTACTGCCAGCTAACAGCTGGTCTTGGGCTTCAGATTTTCTTTTTTGAGCTTTAAAGAATGCAGCTGCAATGCAGTCGCGGTAAGCTTATGTCCTTGGGCATGCAACCCAGATCAGCAAACTGTTTTAAAATGTCTGCAAGTGTTCTATCGCCTGCACTTTTATCTCCTCGCCTTGAGTCCGCGGGGCACTGAAGTCCTTCTTTGTCTTTTTCCTGCCAGATAACGCAGAGCTCCCAATTGGTCGCATTACGATTGCAGTCTATTCTGTCTGGCTGTTTGAAACAAAATAAAGTTATTTAAGTTAGGTAAAACTAATCGTTCCACCACTGTACAGTACCTGTATCCAAAGAGGTTTAACTGTTAAAACAGTTCATCTGTGGTAAGTCTGATTTAAATTCCTTACAAATCTGGAACAATAATGTCAAAGTACCAGGTTTGGTGGTGTATTCGTTATTTAAAAAATAATATTCTGAATTGAATGTTTTTGGATTAACTGATACGCTAAACATACATTAAATACATAAAAACTGTGATGTGGGGATGCATGATTACGGAAAACGTACTACAGTGTAAACGTACTCTAATTGTTCTCAGTACTTACAGTTGGTAAGAGCTTCTATTCCATGACTCCGTGAAAGAGAGAACGCTCAAATTGTTTGGCAAGAATCCTCTAGCTTCAGTTTAACCTTTTCTCTGTTGTCTTTGGAAGATAAGTTAATCATACAATTGCCACGTTCCTTTACTCTTACTTGGAATGAAGCATCGATCTTTCTGTTCTTGATGCCTGATACTTACACATCACCTAGTGGAGCTACGTAGGCTTTTACTTCACTTTTCGTTTGTTTTTTCGTAAATATAATTAAGGTAACTTATTTTGTATAATTGTCATATTATGAGATGGTACGGTAAAAGTGATGTATTCGAAGTAGTACAAGCACAACAAAATATCCACTAAGATGAAACAAAATGGCGGAGATGATATACAAATTAGTTTGACAAAGGAAAACGATAAACGGGATTTTGGATCGTATTCACTTTTTATATATCTTTTCCTTCATTATAAACGATAAAGAATTGCTTTTTAAACTTTCAGTTAATATTGTCTTTACTCCTACTTTCCCCCTAAAAAACAATATTTTATTAACATTTGAATATTTTATACAAATAACAAGAGGCTACAATTACCTTAAACGCGGGCCTGCAAAAATACAGTGGTATATGGTCAATTTAGTACTAAAGAAAAGAAAAAAGAGAAGTCTGTCCTTCTTACATCAGCCTAACATTGCGTTTCTCATGATGTTCGAATGTGTATGTAGTGAATATCTGCACCCGGATTATCTTCATTATAGGTGGTGACAATGACCACTGGACCATGGAAACGAGGTATAAATAGTGTATTTATTCCAAAATGGCTAAGCACATTGTTTTATGCTGATGGATGCGTATTTTTGTGTTTGAGAAAGGAAACGCTAACTGAACAGTTTAAAATGAAACGAAATGACTCATTGAAACATCTTTTGCAGAAAAAAATGAAAGAGAAACGAAGGCGAGATGTGAAAACATCACCTTTAGAAGCTCTGATAAGGTTACATGATGCCTGGAGGACCTATGTCTAGAACAGAAACGAAAGGAGAGCGAAAGAAAACGGCAATGAAAGAATACCAGTAATAGCTTATATTTAGTGGAAGAAGTTACTCCACAAATTCTTTCCTTGGGCAATAAACCGTTATGGATGTGTTATTTAAAGTGGATGCGTATTTTTAAAAGGCGGTTTAATCGGTTCTTCCTTTGTTCAGGAATGAAAATCGAATTTTTATTGTCAACTGGAATTAAATAACAATTATCTGTACTCTTTTGGATATTAAACAAAAGTTGATTTGTTTGTTTGTTTTCCTATAAAATGCGAGCAAACAAATGCTTTTTTAATCCGTTTGGCCAACTGGTTTTCGTTGTGCCTCGAAAGTGACAAGAAAATTTTCTACTTATGTTATAAACACGTAATCGCAATGAGTTCTCGTAAATTTAGGGGGGTATCTCACTAGCTTGTGTTTTCAGAAGTTCGTTCAAAGCACCTAACCGTTATTTAAGTGTTGGAACGGATCTTGTTTGAAGTTCGTATTTTCTTGGTTGCATTGCCGTATTTTGCCGATTCTTGTTGCAAGCCATTCTGGAGTGTTTCAATGAAATACATCAAAATGTAAATGATTTCGTTTTCAGAGATAAAATGGAATAAAGTAGATCAGTAAATCTCTTCCTCAGTTGAACAAACTGGTGAATTCCAGAGTAAATTTCACTCGAAAAACCGATATCGTACTCATCGCTTTGTGATTCATGCGAAATCAGCTTTTGGCATAAAATTTACCGGGGGAATTCACCATAGTTAGGCAATGAATTTTTCTATAGAAGAAAGCAAAGAAAATGATTTCAGGATTAAAGCAGCAACGGGAAACATCAAAACGCGGACAATTCGAAACCTTTTATTTTCACTCACCCTACAGGCAGTAACAATAAATAACCAGGGAGCTCCGCTCTGAGGCTTGGCTAAATCTATACATTATATAATAGTACATAGTGACATATGAGGGCCAAGTCGCATTAGAGGACAAAACTATTTACTTATGTCAAAAATCTGTCATCACAATGAAAAACCAAGTGCGACCGGTTTGTCCACCGAAGGACAAAATTTGGTCGCAGACGGACAAACTTCAAAGATGCCGTCGACTACCTCTGGAGCAGGCCAAACTGAAACAAATCTTAGAAAACAATAGTGAGGGTGTCTTGATTCGGAAATGATTTGACAGGTGATATGTAGCAGAGTCTCTATGTGATAGAGTTCGCGGTAAAATTGATAACGTTCTCATTTTGCAACAACATGAATCCAGGCGCGGGCGACCAATATTTTCCGTATGAAATGGGCCAACAATTTCCTCAATATCCACCAGGATGGATCTATCCGATGCTTAGGCCTTACATATTCAACGATCGAGGAACTCCCAGCCCATCTCCTTCTACCATGAGTTCTGACTCGTTGCAAGAATCGTTTCAGTTCAGCGAAGACGGCTCAATGCCGGGATCATCTTAAACTTTTTTGCGCCGTACATCTTCGTCAGCCAAGAACATTTTGAGATCCCTCGTGTCGCGGTTTGTGGATGGACAGCATGGTGTGATGTTTTGTTCACATAATTTGTTCTCAAGTGCGACTGTAGCTTTCCGGACAATTTTTTTGTCATTGGCCGATTTCAAGTCAGATTTGTCCTGAACAAATCCGAAATTGCCCTCTAGTGCGACTTGGCCCTAACTGCACATCCACTACCAGCATCACATCACCTTGACAGTTGTTTTACTAGGATCAATGGGATGTGAACCAGGGTTTTTCTATGTCCCTGCAAAGGTTGAAATTACCAGCAATATGCCATGCGGTGAACCAGACTTTAAACAAGAAACTATTCCAAAAGACAAAAAAAGGTTGAAATTACCAGCAATATGCCATGCGGTGAACCAGACTTTAAACAAGAAACTATTCCAAAAGACAAAAATAGTGTTTCGTTTCCGGAATGGTAAGGGCAGGAGATAAGATAAACTACTGTAGTGTGGGTCACTTGGTCTGTCATATTTATTTCGCTTCGTCTATTAAAACGTTCGAGAATAAAGATATAAATGTGAGCGCAAACTATCTGAATGGGGAGAAGGCTGTCAATCAATATTAAACTATTAAAGAGAAGAACTGATACATGTTTATGTACCCAATACATCGAATTCTAAAGTCTACAAATACCTACTTTACCTTCAAATACTTAACCTTGCATAACATTTCAATTTAGTTTTCCGTTAATCTTCTGTTGCATGCGCATATGAATCATGGCAATTACTAGTTTTACAATCATTGGTTCCCTCGTTAACCCAATTTATTAGTAAGACTTCTTACATTACTAATTAATAGGAAAAGGGTTAACTTGGGAATTTTTAACAATATATCGCTTTTAATCTAACTCAAAATCATTCAGATATTCAAAACGTCCTATGCATGATCCACTTCCTTCGCATTTGTGTTTGTCAGCATAACGATTTGCCAAAACTTTAGGTTTACGTGTTCACAAGTTTTTTTTTTGTATCTCGTAGAGGTTTAGATTTCCAATTACAAACTCTGTTTTGATTGGCCACTCTATAACTCACTGTGTAAATAGTTCACCCTGAATTCAAAATAAATACGTTTCGTTTCTGAGAAAATGAAACAACAAGATGCTTTTATAAATCGTACCGGGTATTCCTGATTTCTGTATTTAATTTTCATTTTGCATTTACCTGTTCATCCACGCTTTTGGGAAGTGTCACATACCACGTGCTTAGATTTATACGCATACCTGAGGTAGCTCCTATACTTGTGTTTACGAGCAAGTGATCGCCCAGTAATACGATGAAATGTGGATGACCTCGGTACATTGTTAACCAAATATGTTCCAGCAAGTTTCCTCCTTTTTCTACTTTTATAAAATAGACATCTGAGCCCTTTCTCTGTAAATGTCCTCGGTTCTCGGTCACGTCTATGTCGATGCACACGAAATCACATCTAAAGTAAACACACTTTTGTGCATCGAGACCTGTATTCCTCCTTTGGAATCAAGTCTTTATTATCACTGACAATCAAATAACTGTACAGCCTTTCAAACTATATCACGATTATTTTCTAAAGAGCTGATCACTGAAAGGTTTCTACTAAAAGGTGGCTCTTCATCTGTAAAATTTACAACGATACTAATATAATAATGACCATAGTGATATTAATAAAGTAGTATAATATTGAGGACGCTACAACAAAGGTAAGTAATCAAGGATATAGACAAATCAAGAAATCAAACGTGCATTTGCCCTATTTATTAGATACTTCCTCACTTGAGTTTTAAAATCACAAAAAACTACACAGTTCCTTGCAGCAGAGGGTAATGAACTGAACACATTGGAGGCACTGTCCTGGAAAGTACCCGACTTAAGAGGTACTTTTAACGTCGTTTCTCTCGAAGATCTCAGTGTCCGTGTAGGATTGTGAATGTCTAGCTTAAGATAGGACGGCCAGTCATTACAATGCAAAGCTTTAAAAACAGTGTTAAGTAAATAATTCTATCTGCGTTCCTTTATTGCCATCCATCCTAGTTTGATTAAATCCGGCATATGCACATAGCGCCCAAGAACGAAACCTGCAGCAGGCTAAATGAACACGTTGTAGGCGCCTTAATAGATATTCCGGGATTGGATGACTAACAATATCTTTATGGTCAGTTTTAGATAAAATCCGGCATTTTGACAGTTGCTTTCGGACATGGAAGGGAGTTAAGTGCTTTAATTTTCTAATTAAAGCTAATATAGCGTAACAGCTAGAGATCTTCAAGTTAATCTCCTCCTTCCAGTTAAGGTGGTGATTGACTTGGGTCCCTAGCAGGCGAAAATTTGAAACACGCTTGAAAGCCGTTAAGCATTAACTGTGAGATCAAGTGAGGATGTCTCAAGTCCATGTGCCTTTGACGTTTGAGCTGATGACAGCATCATCACCTTTGTTTTCTTTGAATTCAGAGCTAAGTTGCGTTCTAAGGATCAATCTAACAGCTCTTTTAGCACGTCTTGAATCACCAACTGGCCGACTTCAAGATCAGATGGCCTGAAATGAGTAAACATCGTCATATCGTCGTCTGCGTACTGATGACATACAACTTCAGATGAAAGTGCAGAAGATACGTCATTCACATAGAGGTTGAACAGAACGGGTCCTAGAATGAATCCCTGAGGAACCCCGTCAGTAGTACTGATTTGTGCTGATGAGCGGTCATCAACTTGCACAAACTGCTTTCAGTCCGTTAAATAACTTGCTATCCACTGCAGGGCGGACCTCGAGAAACCCATTTGGTGCAGCTTAGACAGGATTTTTTCGAAGGCAACAATGTCAAAATCACCAATGTAGGGTATAGGATGTATGAGATACGTCAGAGTCAGTATTTTCAGACATTAAAACCTCTGATTATTTTTCTGCACTTTAGTTACACCATTGAGGGCAATCAGCCATAGCATGTGGTACAGTTTACAGTCTTTAATGACAGCCCAATGTATTGCAGAAATTCTTTAGATGTGTACAGCCACAAAATGATTTTAGGTGGACCCATGATTATATTTCTTTAATATAACTTCCTTTGGAATTACTGTGGTAACTTAAGAAAGTCTTATGTACATTTAAATGGGATAAGTACATTACATTCTTATACTTTGTACTCCACAGACAACCAAACAAGCCCATCTCCATGTTTGATAGATGAAAGTGTCCCCATTCACTTTGGATAATTTGAGCTATTCGGGCGTAGATTTTTTTTGCGCTACTTTCGAGCCGTATTTGTTTACCCACAATTGACACAGGTACTTACACTTTACAGTATATCTCCATAATAGTTCACTGTCGATGTAACCAATACTGTGCAAAATGTAACATTCCACTACCAGTCAATCTCTAGGGGGAATACTTAATTTTGTGTTATCATGTCAGGTTTTGTCCCGGGTGGGGGGGGGGGGGGGTACTGCCATAGATGGGCTATATAGGTATGTGCCGCTGTAAAGGGTATCGTTTTCAAGCAGTTTACACTAGCATAGGGTATATAAATTAGAGCGTTTGGGTCTAGAATAGGGTATCATTTTTCATGAAACTGACCAGTTGGTTGAAGATTGTATCTAGACTAAGGAAACCAGGAATTACTTCTCAAAAATATAAAAAAATGAAATCGGCAAGGTTAAATTTTCACGACTCAGCCTTAACAGCGTTGATAGATGACTATCATAAAATGCTACTGGATATTATTAACTGTCAAAAATCGGGATTCAGACGGAAATCGGTAGCATTAATACTGGTTAAACTTAAACAATTTATCGTCTTGATAATGCGTACGTACGTCCTTGGCATTGCTGGACAAGTATAAATAAATCCTTTTTTTAAGAAAGAAGTGATTGTGGTATAAGGTTTTGTTTTAGCTTTGCTTTAGACTGTGCTAGTGACCTCAGTTTCTGGAAAACAGCTACTCTAGGATGGGAGTAATTCGGGGAGTTAACTCTAGTATAGGGTAGCAAAATTTAGCTGAAACTACAACAAGTTGCAAAATTGTTGAGACACTTTTATTAAAAAACACCTTTTCTAACTTCCAATACTCGGTGTATCTAGAATTTAAACCTTTCCCACTTCCTCTCCCCTCTCCCCCTTTCAATGTTGACTGCTTAAGTTCCCAACATTTTTTTGTCTCGCTAGCAACACTGATAGGGGGGGAGGGGGGCTGCACTGTGAGTAATAATAGGGAAATTAATAACGCCCCAAGAAGGTGAAGTGTCTCCACTATTTTTGCAACTTGTTGTCTGATTGATTGCAATAATTTTGCCAGTCCGGATTTGAATCCTATAGGGAAACGTTTCAACGTAGAAAAGCAGGAACTAAAGAAACAATCATTAAATATCGTATAAGCTCTGAAACATTTCAGAAGTTTGCATGCGAAGTGCAAAGCACATTGTACCAAACATGAAAAGATATTAATTATTGACATACAGTAGCTTCGATTTTCGAGTGTTTGGACTTATCATCGCTAACAGAAGACTCCGTACCAAATACTACAGCGAGCAAAGTATTTTGCACTGCAGATCTGATGCTCCGAAAGTTACACACCGCTGGTATTATGTAACACAATACCATTTATTGTGTTTCTTGGTGAGGTCAACCGGGATGGTGGCGTTACAGTTGAAAATCGTATCTTCGAGGAAACAGCACAATTCAACTAGTACTTTCTTTGCTAATCAATCCAATACATTACCAGGTGATTCGTAATAAAGCTCACACAGTTAGAAATCCTGTACATATCGTCTATTCCATTTACCAATGGTCTACCATTCAAGCACGGTCTACCATCGCAACAGCAAGAAATATGATATCATATTATTTTCTCAGTGAAAAGTTGTGGTAGACCGTGTAGACCGTTTCATATAAATGTCATAATGTGTAGCCGGTACAAATTTGTTCACTTTTGTATCTCATTGTAAAACAAATCTCGCAAAGGATTTAACACAATCGGGTGCTTTCTTTTGATCATTGTGCTCAGTCAGTCATTCCAAAGAACATGGAATTAGCCTGTACCCGACACGTCACTTAGAAGACTTGCTAGTAAGCGTTACCGATCCCTTCTCTGGCAGCAGACTAGCCCAAAAGCAATACGTAATGTTACGAATGGACTTCTATGAAAATGTATCTTTGTATAACAATGTTTGCTAAGAATTGATTTTTCGGAAAGTGGATGTTCCCTTTAAATAGCATGCGATCGCAGTTAAAGGAGAGGTTATGTCTGTTTCTCATTCGTAAACAACAGCTAATTTCGTACATGTTGCGCGTGCTTTAGATGTCATGTGTGGACCAAAATATTAGTGTTTAAGGCAACTTATTCCGAAATCGGTTCCAGGATATTTCTAGCGTACTTTAAAAAGCGAAAGGATGGAAATGACACCTTTTCGTGTACCAAATTATGTGCATGTTCGACTTGACTCACAGAAAGCACTGAAATGCCTTCAAATTACGTCATACCGAAACCCCGCCAAAATCCAGTTTATCGCTGGCCATTTTCCATTCACAGCAGATCAGAGAATTAAACCCCTTTTTTTGGAAACACCATATTAAACGCAAACGATAGACGCCTTCCCGTTCCAATAAACAAAGTGACCGTACGCCAATACAGTGACAACCAACTCAGACAACAAGTTGCAAAATTGTTGAGACACTTTTATTAAAAAACACCTTTTCTAACTTCCAATACTCGGCGTATCTAGAATTTAAACCTTTCCCACTTCCTCTCCCCTCTCCCCCTTTCAATGTTGACTGCTTAAATTCCCAACATTTTTTTGTCTCGCTAGCAACACTGATAAGGGGGGGAGGGGGGCTGCACTGTGAGAGATAATAGGGAAATTAATAACGCCCCAAGAAGGTGAAGTGTCTCCACTATTTTTGCAACTTGTTGTAGCTCTGGTATAGGGTAAGGGTTCCAGGGTCCCAGCGGCACATCCCCACCCAGAAATTCCTAAAGTACCCCCCCCCCCCGGGGGTTTTGTCTTCCCCTCCTCATAAAGTTTTGTTGTGACTTACATGTCCAGTTTCTTAATCCTTAGATGCAACTCTTAAAGACATCTTGGAAAAACATAGAAGGCAACTGGACACTGAAGAATGCAATAGGTTAATTGTGGACCGA
>NC_090878.1:24452612-24462612 GCF_036669935.1 Montipora foliosa
CGATGAGACTTAAAATACAGACGACTGCACATTTAATACTAATACCGATTTAGAGAACAACAGGAGGTAATTACGCAATTCTTTATTATCCGATTTTGGCGACCACAAGGCAAACGCTGCAAGCAATTCGTCATCCATCATGCGTTATTTCTGAGTCACAATTGGCATGTGGGACGCTTATAAAAACAGAGGTCCTAGTCTTTATCTTGCTTAGCAACTCACTGGGACACAAGATTTTATTTTGCGTACTTGTAGTCTGTTTACTGTTGTAGTGGACGGATTTTCAAAAGGCGCTCAACTTCAGTTCAGAACTTCATGATTGACGAATGACCACATTCTTCAGGAAATTTACAACGACTGACCAGTAAATTTAAATGCTGGCCGTGTTATGTAAATGTAGGGCTGCTATGGTGTTTATTACTGCGTTAGATTATGTAAAGTTTCTGAACACTATCTGTGTTGCGTTTGTTGAGACTGCAAAGGTGCTCCTTGCAGATGACACTAAATTTATCATAAAACAGGGGCACCCAACGTCAATTTCGGAAAATATCTGTTCGGAAGGCGATTTGAGATCTACAATTTTCGAAACCGTTGTTGTAAAATTTCTTGCTTGCCTGCCTGTCCTAGTATTTTCCAACATAGAAAAAAATGGTATGAAGTCGTATTGACGATAGAATATCAGGGGCTTGATATGGTTGGTCGGGGCCTGATATGGTGTGTCATGAAGTCATATTGACGATAGAATATCAGGGGATTGATATGGTTGGTCGGGGCCTGATATGGTGTGTCATGAAGTCGTATTGACGATAGAATATCAGGGGCTTTGGTCTTTTATTGTGTTAATCAATGATGACTCAACTCGTAAACACTGAACGTTTCAGCACGCGGTTTTTCCGGTCAACGTATCAGTTGCATGGAAAACTTCGCACGAACCCTGGTGAACTCGTATTCTGTCTCCAGGGAACTTTCGCGTATTGGCTGGTGAAATACAGTTAATGATCACGACTTTTCGTTAGGTACTGAAAATTTGACAAAATATCGCACTTTGTTCCTGTGAATCATCGCTCAAGACGCCGCTCGAACTGCAGCTATTTTTCGACGAAAGTTCGCGACATTAAAAGAGCGCCATGCACGCTTTTCGGTTGCAATACTTTTGCACAACACTTCGTATCAGCGTGGCCGGTCGGTATAAAATTAATTGACTGTTCTCGTTTTCAGCCAAGCATCATCGTTATTGCTTGTATATGCTCGTCAAACAACCCAATCAAATGAGGAGGAATTCTCCTGACAGAGCAAATAAATGTTGCTGAGATGCAACCTTCAGAAGGCAGTGATTAATGTTGGATTTTTCTGAGTAACAACGACGGAAGCTTTCGAGTTGTCGTGTTTCGTGATCATCATGAGCAAGTTCGCGATATTTGTTCGATTTTCTGCGCTGCATAGGTTTTTTTATTCGTACCCAGAATTGTTCTGGAGTTCAGTTCTCCGAGAACTGTCGGCAAATGTCAGCAGTAGATAACACCCGCGGCTTTGTCACAGTGGCATGACGCTTTACCTTGCGGGGAGAACTTCCACAAAATTTGCGTGTCACCTCCAAGAAACTGTTTCCGGTCAATGTGAGACACGTACATCTCGGTGCTTTTATGAAAAGGAGTATTTTGGTTTTCATTGCTCTCTATCTGACCTATGGTCTTGCAGGACAACGCTTAACAAGAAACTTTGTCCGACACTTTCTTACTTTTGAAAAGGCTTTGAATTCTTGCTGGTGGCCGAGGGAGGCTCAGCATTTGAATTGCAGATAAAAGATTTCCGTGCCACAGAGCTTTATTAGGCGTCTTGTTTGTTCCAGGACTGTTCGCGAATGCAGCCACTGGCGACTCGATCCCCGAGATGAATGCGTCTTTGTTTAATCAGTGGAGTCGTTGAGCCTATCTCGGCGGTGTCAGGATTTGACTAGTCCACGAAAAGCCTTTCAGTCAATTTTTCAAGTTTCAATCAATTTTTTTCACGGGATGGACACATTCCTATGAAAACTCGGCTTATGAATGGTTACTTGATCATTTATTTTAAACATCCTGGACTTCTCTTTTACCGGCCACTTTATAGATTTAATTATTTTATCGATCTGGATATTTGGAGCGCAAAAGGGATTCTCAAGATGTCGCGTTTCGCACGAGCTTTTTTCACGGTATCCGACGTACTACCCTGGACACCAGAGGTTTTTCTCGCGTGCGGCGGGAATTTTCGGTGTCGGCCAAAGGCCGACACAGCTTCGGCCATAGGCCGAAGCCAAGAAGCCACAAGCGGCAAAGCCGCGAGAAAAACCTCTGGCACGGAGCGGTGCTTTTTACCGTCCCCGTTGACCTTTGAGCTTTTTTATCGGATTACATTTATGCCAATCACATGGACGTCTCACGTGGACCCGCACGTGAAGAAATGTCAGAAATGGGTTTCCAATTACAGAAGGTCAAGAGGGGTCAATTCTCTATGGCGTTCGCGGGAGCCAATATAACTCCCGTAAAGAAAGTTTTGAATCCAAAATTTGCCCTTTCTTGTCGCCTTTGTGGGGCAAGTGTTGCTAATGGTGGTTATTACAGCCTGACATCGGATACTGCCAAAAAGTTAAGTATTTGTTGGAGAATTTCTTCGTTATTCGGTGTTGAAGAAAACCTGTCAGTTGGGCCACGTTTTCTATGCAAGAAGTGCTTTCGGTGCATTGAACGCTTTGAGGTTACGCTGAAAGAGTTGTCGTCCTTCAAGTCTCGATATATTGAAAATTTGTCACTGTGGAAGGAGGAAGGAGAGGAGGCGAGATCCAAGCGTTGCTCAAGTTCACCTGTTTTTGGCGTGAAAAAGTCGCGGGGTCCGTCAAGTTCTGTAACAAGCGTTGTACCCGGATCTTCTGGTAAAAATATTAGAAGAGCTCTTGACATTCCTCCCAATCCTGCCAACAATTCAAGACCAAATAACGTTGCAGATGAACTTATGGAGCTTACTCTTCATCCTGCAGATATAGAGGTAATTTTGTCTTTTTATCGATCACTATCATTCAGGACCGCTGCGGAAACAGGCGATTCGATGATGCACAGCTTCCCAGTTATTTACAATTTTAAATTAACCTTTTCCTCTTAGTATCCCTTTTCGAGAGCTGTCTCTGATGGTCTTTACGCTTTCTAAGATTAATACAGACACAGAGTAACATCTGCATGTAAACACGCGTACGTTAAGGCTTTTAACATTTATACTGTTGTTGTTTCAAGACGGTGAAAAATATCTTAACGGGTGTTTTGGCTGTGATCTGTAATTTATTTACGAAATAATGCTATCAAAATAAATATTATATACAAGAAATTTAAAGTAAAAGCTTTTATCTTTTGATATCTAAGAAAGTCACATAGGTATACTTGTCTTGTAGATTCAAACAGTTGAAAATTATTTATAAGCCCTCTTTTGTCAATTTAGGTCATCATAAACTACCCAAGTGGTAGCAAACGCCGTCTTCCTAAAGATGATGTGGACAGGAAAGCAATTAAACAACTTGTTTTGGGGGAGTATGGCTACGCTGTTAATGCTCTCTATTCAAAGAAAGTTGTTAGAGATGCATTACTGGAAAAAGTTTGCGGCTCTGTTATTGAAGAATGCAAAGATTTATGTTCTGTGAGGAAGCCTTCCATATTGCGCAATACCACACCCGAAGGATTAAAGCAGTTCACAGAGAGTGCACATGTCACTGAACTTTCTGAGCGAGCTCCTGTACTTTACACCATACTGTCTTCTGCTGCTGGAAAGCCTGTTATTAGTAAAGCAAGAAATCAGAATGGAGAAAAGCAAACCAATGATGAGAGTAACACAGCTGCATCAGTGATAAGTATGGCAGCCTCCATTCTTCTGAAGAAGAGATGCCCACAAATGAGTGCTCAGGCATACAGATTTTCCACAGTATTATGGCACAGTGGAGCCAAAAAGCAAGTGAGTTCAAAATTATCTAGATGTGAATTAAGGACATATACAAAGTCTGATTCCTACAGTCTATACCAGTACATATAATTATTTTTCCCTGTTTAAAACTCAGACTTTTAATTAAATAATAATTTGTTAAGAGAACTTTCATTGTGTTGATCAAATAAAGTTGATAGACATTATTGTACATGTAAAAAAATGAGTGCACTATTAGTGCACAGATTGTTTTGTGATGGATTTTAATTCTTAATGGAAAATGTTCACTTAAAATTTAAAACTGATATTTTTTCTTTTAGGTATACAACCGTGGTGTCAAGTGGGGTGTGACAGTTGGCCATACATCGGTAATCGAGAAAATAGAACAAATGGGGAAAAGGTTTGATGAGAAAGTCCTAAACTGGAAGGTTCAGCAAGAGCACCACAAAAGGTTTACAGTCACACTAGCAACGATAAAGGCGTGTGTTGAAGAAGCAGTTCCCACAGTTGAGCCCACAAATGACAGGAACCTTAAAAAGGCAGTTGAAGACAAGCTTGGGCAACAAAAACATTTTATATTTGATGAAAACATTTATTCGGAAGTCAAAAACCTGATCAAGAAAACTACACAGACAGAGCTTGTTAGCAACACAAGTATTGAGACACTGTCAATGCTAATGAAGCAGTCTGACTCAGCGAGACCACTGGGTTATCAAATCATTGGAGATAATGTCGATCTTATGATTAAAGTCAGACATCAGGCTAGTGACAAACCTAACAAAAGCATTCATTGGTTTCATCTGAATGCCGTGAAGGACAGAGTGAGTGGTGCTGGATTGTCTGAAAAGGGATCAATCAAATTAGTTGATCAAGTGGAGAACTGGGAAATCTTGCCATCGTATCAAGATAATGAAGAGCTACTTTATGACTTCATTCCCCTATTTGCACGGGTAATTTGTGACAGGATTCCTGCATTGAAGGTTTTCAAAGATGTTGTAATCAGGCATCTTCCCCACAAATACTCTAATGTTACGAAACAGAAATCTGAACAGGTAACTGCCATTTTTAACCAGTTATGCAAACTGTTTTTATTATCTGTCCTACCTTCTTTTAAGGCACCACTAGGATTGCTCTTTAAGAATGAAAACACAAATGATGACATGATTGACATATTAACAGAGCTACATCAAAGGTATGTTCCAGTCATGAAAACAACTGATGGCTCTGGTAACCTGGAAATTGAAGTGCTCCAGAAGGTTTTCTTTGGTGGTGACCAGTTGACTGAGGAGCGTGCGCGGAATGCTAGACAAGGTAGAGCTGATGGTGACACAGAGTTTGAAAGATTGGAGGGGCTTGTCCCAAAGGTAGAAGATTGGCATGCAGGAAGAGTTCTTTACCAGGTGGGTTTGTTGTTGACTTAAATCTTATAGGGAGATAAGAAATAAACCAGAATCATTTGGAAGAATAAATTAACCTTAGATGATGCCAACTATCCATGAAAACAAATTGGGGCTTCTTTCTTAGTGGATCATGAGAATGGAGTTGTTAACCTTCCCACATAGAGTCATACTTGAGTATAATTTATTTGCATATGGACATTTCTTTTTCTTTTTAAATACACTCCCTTGTTCTTGTCATTCTTGTCCACTTTGCACTAACAAATACTTAATACAAGTTTCATAAATGAAATCATATTTGTTTATTACTGGAAAAAGTGTTGATGTCAAGAAATAATACTATTCTTTTCCTACCCCTAGGTACTGTATGATGTGTTTTTCAATCCCTCTTCTGCAAATGATGTTGGTACTGTGTGCAGCAACATGAATGTCATCAACCAAGTGAATGCTAAAACATCAAATGTCCTTGACAACTTCAACCATTGTAAGACCTATGTGAAGCTTGAAACAGACGCATTCATCACAGCTGCTACCATGAAGCACTTTGGAATGACTAACCTTGAGGAGCCTGCTGGAAACTTCATACCTCCCTCAATTTTGGATGGTAGCCAAAGTACACGAAGAATCTGGCTTCACAAGCAGGTTAAAGATATACTGAAGAAAGCTGTTATTGATGAGCAAGAACAGTTTCATGCAACTCTTCAAAATGAACTCATTGAATTGAACAGACCAAAAAGGTTTTACTGCAGGGTCTGTAACAAAGAGTACAGATATGCCAAAGCAAGGAATTCACATGAAAATAACATTCACTCTTTTAGCAGCGAATTGGCATCTCCAGAGGAGTCAAGTGACTCTATGCAACCTCTCACTGAACACAAACCTGTTGATGCACGATACAATTATGCCTGTGCTCGTCTCAATTTTGGTATGCTGCTTTACAATGTTGATGATGCAATAAAGGAGGGGGATGGTGATCGCATCTTAAGATGCTGGAAGTTCATGCTCTTGATATTCAGAGCATACAAACATACCAAGTATGCTTTTGCTGCCTTGCAATTGTTTTTCTACACTTCATGCATATTATCAGAGAGAATGTCACATTTGTTAGTTTGGAACCGAACTGTAAACAACCATGGTGGTAAAGGCCGAAATATCTCTTTGGACTTGAGGTTAGAACACTTAAATAATCTCTTGAAGGAGATGCTAAGGTGTCTTGGTGTCAATGTGACAGAAAAATCAGCTAAACGATGTGGTGAAGCGATGTCAACATTAGAAGAAATGCTGCACAAGATTGATGTAGAGTTAGGTGTCAAGGAGCCTTCTGGGCACCACATCACAGCAAATGATGACCAAGATTTTGCAGCCCTTGTGAAAGAAATTCATGAAAGAGGGGGGCTTTTCTCTTTCAACCCATCTTCTGATCGTAATTACGAAACATTTCCAGATTTTCAAAGGAACATCTTAAGTGGGCTTGACTTCAATCAGCTTAATAAGTGGTTGAACAGTCACAAGAAAGAAATGTCCCGTCTTCAACAGTGATGGGCTTCAAAAGTTGGAGTGATCTGTGTGAATAGGTCATTTGAACTAAGAGGTCATCTGACATCATTTTTATGAAAATTATAGTTATGATTTTGCCAGCAAAAAGCGATTAGTGGGTCATATCTTACACAAAACAATAGTGATTTGGTTTTTCAAACCTGCACCATTTTCTTAAAATGGGTAAAGCTGGTCATGTGACCAAAATGTGATTTTTATAATTATGAATTACCTCTTTCACCAATTTGGCACTTAAACAAAGGAAAATGTTTAAAAGTTCACAGAACATCTGAACATAGCTACTAACTTTTAACAAGATATAAGCAAAAAGTAGTTTTGGCTTCCATGTTGGAGGGAAAGAGTATGCCCTCCCACATGGCAGCCAATATAAATCATACTACTTTGTTGTTCAAAAAGTCAAATTGCCATAAAATATCTCCCTTAATCTGTCTCCTCTCAATTTTCGGGTCTAAGATAATTTTTCTGTGCTCTGTCAATTTTTGGCATCAGCAATATTCCAACTCATTGTTGAAAGGAAGCATTGGTCATGTGACTTCTTAGTTCAAGTGGCGTATCACAGATGGACCCCTTCATTCAGAAGGAAAAAAGAAAGGAGAAAACATCTATTCTCAAGCATTTTACGACAGTTTGATACATTTCTGATGCACTGTATTAGAATACAAAATACCTTCCTGTTTTTTTTTAAAAAGGTTTTCCTTCACTTGTAGCTTACTTGAGTCCCTGGAAACATTTGGCACAAATCAGTCCTACTAGTACCCGATTGTAGCAGCAGGGGTGATTTGAAGCAAAAGCTGAAACTGAAATCTGTACATTAATAGATGGTGTTTACTTAACTGTGTTGATTTGATTGACAGGGCTAGCAGGATCAAAAGTGTGTCCAATATTTCTTAATGAAAACAATCCATAGAAACTGAAAGCATTGTGGGTGACGCTTTTGTGCTTTTGTCAGACTATCAAAACCTTGTAAAAACAGCTGTTTAAATTTCTATGAACTAAGGCAGCAGAAAATTTTAAAATTAATGTGCATGAAGACACACGAGTTACATATGCAAGGTAACCCAGAATTTCCCAGTCAGTAATTCAATGCATAGTAATAATGAAAAATATTAAATTTTCAGGGTGATTTTACAAAATTTAAGACAACGACTTTTTGCTATGTCATTATCCCTGAGCCCCATTGCTCTATTTTCATTGAAATAGATGGTGTACCTTTCAAACTGTTGAATTGTTTACTTGAATGGTTTACTGCCTTAAGTCATTTACTGCAATAGTAAAGTCAGGTCAACTCCCACCTTGCTGACAGCCTGTCTGTGCACAACAGACAATGACTAGGTGCCTGGCAAAAGACATAAATGCCAACCATGGATTTGGTCTTTGGTCAGGTTCTAGTAGACAGGTCACAAATATCAATAGACTCCAGCGTACAGACAGGTTCATTACTTTCAAGTACACGTAGCACTGCGTTGTATTATGTTTATTGACATTATTGTTTTAGCTTTGCTGACCCCTCTTGTAATTTAGCTTAATGCTACAAGAAGAGAGATTAAACATATCTATCTATCTATCTATCTATCTATCTATCTATCTATCTTAAGATATAAATAATGATCCCAATGATATCTGCACTAATGGGAGTTAACTGCACTTCAACCATTGAGTCAAAAAGCTTTCTTTCAGATAACTACTTCAAGACGATAAATGACAAAAGTAAGTTATTACTACAACTCAGAATCTGTGAAAAAGTCACTGTCACTGCCTTCACTGTTGCTATAGATTCCACCATATTCAAGGTCAAATGTCTCAGAAAAAACAAGTTCTTGGTTGTCAGTGCCTGCCAGTGTCTCATCATTAATTTCAAAATCTTCAAAAGAATCTCTAACCATATGGAGGATGTCACAAGCATGCTCTTTTTTGAAAACAGGCAAATTCTCCATTATGTAATCCACATTAAAAATATACTTACAATGAGACAGCACTGACTTAATCAGATTATCGCTAAATCCAGTTGTATACACTGGAGGCAGGTAATAGACTGAGCATGTAGAAGAGAGTTCCCTTTGCCTGTCCCTCAACAATTCTTCAAGCAGTACCCTTTGTTGAAGGGTAGTCTTCCTTACTTCTTTAATGACTCTTTGGAGGAACCCCTCAATTGAGAAATGTGGTGAGTAAATGGTATGTCAATGTTGCACTTTGTGTCACGGCATAGACACTTCAAATGGCATGACAAGCAACAGCTATGATCTCCCACAGTGTTGTTAAGTTCTTCAAATTCTGACATTAAAAGGTTTCGCAAACAGGTGCTCTCCTTGGCATACCTTTTTACTGCCTTCTCGCATTTCCGCAAATGTTTCCCTTGGTAAAATAATGCTGAAACTGCCTTCCTGCCATCGCGGCCAGCACGACCAATTTCTTGGACAAAATCTTCAATATTACGAGGAGGCCCATAGTGAATAACATAAACAATGTCCTTGAAGTTAATTCCCATACCAAGAGCATTTGTTGCAAACACCACCCTGCAAGTTCCAGAAGGTTTATAGAGTGAGGTGGTAACATACCAATCAACATGTTGTCAGACTTGTGATCACTGCTGACGTAAGCATTTTCTTTTAGCTCCATTTTAAAAAAACTAAATAGTTGTCCACATTCCTTGGTAGTCTTACAATAAAACAAAGTTCTTGGGCAAGCCTGTTTTTCAACTATCAACTTTTCAACCAGCCAACTGAATGTGTCAGACAAGTTTTTGTTTACTTTAGCAACATACAAATATATGTTCGATCTATTTGGGCTTGCAACAATCAGGTACAGGTTGTCCTTCAAATTCAGACCATGAATGATTTGCTGCCTTGTCTCTCTGGTTGCTGTTGCTGTAAGTGCCATTACTGGAGTTTTGTCTGGAGCTAGTGAACGAAGCTCACCCAACCGTCCAAAACATGCACGAAAGGCTCGCTGCTTTTCTTTGCTATCATAGCCCCTGGTAAATTAAAGCAAATAGACTGTTCAGGATTAATGTTGTCAAGACCTGAAAACATGTTCTTTATGAGTGTTGAGTAGGGCTAATCAATGATAAAACAGGGAAACTCTCCACATACATGAATAAAAGAGAGGAAACA
>NC_090878.1:24467612-24472612 GCF_036669935.1 Montipora foliosa
AGATAGAGAGCAATGAAAACCAAAATACTCCTTTTCATAAAAGCACCGAGATGTACGTGTCTCACATTGACCGGAAACAGTTTCTTGGAGGTGACACGCAAATTTTGTGGAAGTTCTCCCCGCAAGGTAAAGCGTCATGCCACTGTGACAAAGCCGTGGGTGTTATCTACTGCTGACATTTGCCGACAGTTCTCGGAGAACTGAACTCCAGAACAATTCTGGGTAGGAATAAAAAAACCTATGCAGTGCAGAAAATCGAACAAATACCGTGAACTTGCTCATGATGATCACGAAACACGACAACTCGAAAGCTTCCGTCGTTGTTACTCAGAAAAATCCAACATTAATCACTGCCTTCTGAAGGTTGCATCTCAGCAACATTTATTTGCTCTGTCAGGAGAATTCCTCCTCATTTGATGGGGTTGTTTGACGAGCATATACAAGCAATAACGATGTTGATTGGCTGAAAACGAGAACAGTCAATTAATTTTATACTGACCGGCCACGCTGATACGAAGTGTTGTGCAAAAGTATTGCAACCGAAAAGCGTGCATGGCGCTCTTTTAATGTCGCGAACTTTCGTCGAAAAATAGCTGCAGTTCGAGCGGCGTCTTGAGCGATGATTCACAGGAACAAAGTGCGATATTTTTTCAAATTTTCGGTACCTTAACAAAAAGTCGCGATCATTAAATAAATGTATTTCACCAGCCAATACGCGAAAGTTCCCTGGAGACAGAATACGAGTTCACCGGGGTTCGTGAGAAGTTTTCCATGCGGCTGATACGTTGACCGGAAAAACCGCGTGCTGAAACGTTCAGTGTTTACGAGTTGAGTCATCATTGATTAACACAATAAAAGACCAAAGGCATCTCAACGATACGCTTAAAAAAAAAAAAAAGCGAAAGGTCTAGGAGAATAATCTGATGGGGTTGTTTGACGATAACATAAGAGCAATAACAACGTTCATTGGTGGAAAACGAGAACAGTGCTCAATTCTGTAAGCATCTTGACGCAAACCGCCCGCCGACAACCTCTCAAGATTGTATGACACAATATACGTGTTAAATTTGTGAATGTTGTCCGGCTTGGCGGGCTAATGCGCGCTCAGGGTCGACGTCATGATCAGTGGAAGGTGCTTAATTTAAGAGTTGGGCAGAAGGACGAAAATAAGTGCACCAAGCTAGTACGGAAATTAAATTTGTCGCAAAGAGGTAAGACATCCTCTGAGCGGCAGAGGCGTTATTCGCTGAGATCGTACAGAAACAGTGGCTGAACAAGCGTGTTGAAATTTTGGCGCGAATTTCAGGGAAAAGTATAATCCGCTTTCTAGTTATGGACCAAGGAAACCTACTGAATGGAAATTTGGACAATGGATCGACTACTGTCGGTACGTTTCCGTTTTTCATTGGCTTTACAGGAATGTAGAATGGAAAAGCAGAATTTTACGTTGCCTTTCCCGTAATATGCAAGTGTGGAACAGTGTGTGACTGAATTAAGACGTTTTAACTTGAGCTTACTATCACCCGTATATTTTTATGCCGATAATCTTTATAGCTAAAGGACCACATAAACATCGTTTTTGTGAAGTAAGTCGAGATTCGCAAAATTTTAACTTGGGAATCATTGATCAAAGACCATTGCCCAAATTCATTCACATGTGGCTCATCGATGATGACAAGCAAACATTCAAGAGTAATTGTTTATCGGTGATTCACGACAGATCCTTACCACACATGTTGTTTTAATTGAAAACTCACTAGTTCTCATAGGTAGATACTGAGAATTGTTTCTTGAGACTGAATGTGATTTCATGCGCCCTGAAAACTGTTCTCAGGGCGAGAAAAACATTATCAGTTTACCGATAAATGTGCTAAAAACACGGACGATGGATTTTGGACGATAGTGGATGGGCCCATTTTAGGGTCAAAATTTGTCACGCAATCCATTAGGAAAAGACAGAGTCCATTTTGTGGCGCAACTTGGACTTTTCTTTCCTTCTTTCTTCTTTTACATGTTATTCGCTAGAAAGGTAAAATGAAATACGTAGATACAAGGCTAAAAACTATAAAATAAGAGACGTTATTTTTTTATAGTTTTCCTTTTTCGTTTTTATAATTAAGGTTTGCGCGCAAAACTATTTAATAGGTATGACTTGCGGTCAATTAAAAGGTTTCGCGTGAGCTTCCTTATCTCTCTGATTCGCTATACAGATGACTAAGGTTAGAGGCTAACAAAATGTCGGCTATTCAGCATTATTCTGTTACGCATGGCTTATTAGAGAAAACAAAAATGAACAGTAAACATTGCGACTCTTCAGAGTGAGATAAAATGAAAGAGCTTTAAAAGTTGACACGTCGAACCTAATTTTGTTTCGGCTTCGTTTTTTCTTTCGAGTCAGTGCTTTTCAGTGTTTTGATAGCATCTGCTATTGTCCATCAGGTTTATGTGAATGGTAAACATGATCACTATTTTATCGAATAACAACGGCTTTAAATGTTTGTTTAACCAAGTTCATCTTATTCTCCATGTCTTTCAGTATTTACTCAAGTTGTTTGTTTGAACGACCGGGTTGTATTCAATGATAATGTATTTCGTTTTGCAAAACTCGTAGGCCTTGGCAGTTCAATGCTCATTGACTCCAATACCGAGCGTAAAAACTTCATTATATTCATTCCATTTGAAAAGAATTTTAGTAATTTTGTTTCTGAAATGTTATTGGTTCATGCGGCTAATATTACTGGATAATGCTATCTTGGTTATTCGTTATTATCCTGTTATTCACTAACAGGTTTCTCATTGGATATAACAGAGCCCAAAGTGGATAATGTTAGCCAAACTTGACACCCTCAAAAATGATCACCTCTGATTGGTTCTAATGGGCAATAACATCTAATAATGAATAACATAAAATAGTACCAATTACTTTGAAATAGTGTTAGCTGAAGCAATAAGTACCAGCCTACAATAATACACTTCTTTAACACAAGTGAGCCATATTTACTGACCCTAATTGCATCACAAATGAAACAGAATTCTTTATCATACCCCTTGCCACCAAGAATAAAATCTTCATCATCTCCTTTGTTTAGCAAGAGGAGAAGAGCTTTATAATCAAGGGTAACTGCCAAAAACAAGAGAATGAATGCAAGCTTCTAATTTGCTTGAGCAATTTAATTATTTTAATGTGAATTTAAATAATTATAACACTTTTTCTTCTAAATTCAATGCAACAATCTCGCCATTTCACCAACAAAATAAAATGCTACAAGCAAAAGTAGACAAGGATTGTGTCTGATAACCTAGCGTTAACACATTACCTAATCTTAAAGTCGCCTTGCTGTTCCACCTGTTTTAGATATTACTGCATTGTAATTAAGTGATTATGGATTAGTATTGTTGACTCCACTTCACTCACAAGAAATATCTTATTATAACAATTAACACATTGCAACATTCACTAGAAGTATACATTATCTTAGAACTCTGTTCATACCTGTAAATTTGACCTGATATTTTTTGCCATCTACAACAATTCCATTTTTCTTTATGTTCCTCTTCTGTTCATTTAAATTTGAGATAAGCTGAATGAGATGATCCCTAAGAAACAAGTTAGAAATCTATAACTTTTTCATAATTAAGCAGAGGAGATGTTCTGACAGATGCATACTATTATTATTATTATTATTACTACTACTATTGTATCTTCAATTAGCCAGAATTACGATGTTGTCCTACAAACTCAACATTTACAAGAAATTGGATATGGACTTAGATTTTCAATTATTAAAAATCCAGATCCATACCATAATGCCAGCCACTGCTCTTCCTCACTTTACATAATAACGCATAAACTAGAGCTACCTACATGCTATTTGTTTGTTTGATTATTATTATTATTATTATTATTACTATTATTGTGAGCTTCACTTACCTTTTTTCTTTGCAATTATCAATAGCAACAGGATAAATAGAAAGGGCACTTTCTGAACTTTTGTTTTCAAAGTCGATGGGAGAGAACCCCACAGCAACTTGATTTCTACCTACACAATTGCAGAAGAAATGAAGAGCACATAAAGGAAAAGAAAAAAAAGGCAATATTTAGTCATGTAAACAGGATTTCATAGTAAATATCTATGGGGCGCCGTTTGTAAATTTATTATTTATTTCACTTTTGGTGGTTTTTTTCGTGATATGTTCTTTTATTTAGGATAATTTCATTACTGCCCGTCCATTCGCACAAATAAGCAATTTTACTATAATTGGTTATTTGATAAAACCAGTCTTTCGTCAGTTGATTATTTGATAAAACCATTATTTTTTCCACTGGTTATTTAATAAAACCAATCTTGCGTTGTTTGGTTATTTGATATAACCAATGTTGCGTTATTTGGTTATTTCATAAAACCAATCCTGCGTTATGTGGTTATTTGATATAACCAATGTTGCGTTATTTGGTTATTTGATAAAACCAATTTTGCGTTCTTTGGTTATTTATTTGATGAAACCATTATGAAGTGTTGGAAATCTTTAAAATAATTTGGTTCGCGTGTATCTTACATGTTAAACAGCTCAAAACCTTTTGACTTTACGAACGAGGCCAATGCCATTGTTTCAAATAACCAATTTTATGAAATTGGTTATTTGAAATAACCAAAGTGTCATCAGACTTGATGAGTTCAAGACCTGACCGGACCAGTTTTCGCCCAGCAGTATTGCAGCATAAAGAAGGCGCATCTGATTGCATAACTTTTGGCGGGATTCTACCGTGTTCGTAGTCTTCGGAATAACAATGGCTGAGAAGGAGGAGCTGGCGCGAAGGCTTTCGGCTGCCGTTTCTAGAGCTATCAGTGATGCATTATCTCAGGTTGAGGTAAGCCGACACAGAGTCAAGGCAGATCATCTCGGTTTCCTTTGCCGGAGCTTTAAGCTCTCTTGTCCGTTCCACACTGACCGCGGATGCATAGATACCGACGCACGCAAACATGTACTAACTTATTTGC
>NC_090878.1:24477612-24482612 GCF_036669935.1 Montipora foliosa
GGAACAAAACACTGTTGTTGAAGAAGTTGGAGGAGTGTAGCATCGGAGTGCCTGAAGACAAACCCCTTCCCTTTGGTAAAGAACCGGTGCCTCACGTCCTTGTGGGCGATGACGCTTTCGCTTTACGGCCGTTTGTTATGAAGCCATACCCACAAAGAAATCTCAGTCTCAAAGAGCGGGTTTACAATTATAGGTGAGAATCTAGAATATAACAACAACAACAGCTCAGTCATTGGTATGCCCATACATGTAGTTGAACATGCTATTATCCAGCAGAGCTCATCCCCCACCCCCACCTTGGCCTGTCTCCAGGCAGTAGCATTTTATTTAAATCGAAAAATATCAGGGATGGGGAAAATAAATCAGTTTAAGGTTCTGGCGCGATAGGCTGAAAGGGACTAAAAAGTTTGTTTAAATATGGTGAAGAAAGAGCAATTGTGAGCAATTGCACTCATGAAGAGAAGATAAAATTAATGTTTTAGGTTTTACTCAAAATGGTTGCTATGGCAACCAGCCACACCCTTTTGAGGCTTCAATATAGGTTCTTATATACACCCTTTTAATAAGTCGCAGTATCATTTTGAATATGACGTCACTCGCGGAAAGATACGTAGCTGACTTTTCCTCTTCTTATTGGTTGAAGCCATAATTTCTTCAGTTCTGGTGCCCTTGGTATCTTGTGATAAGTCATATTCTTCTTGTGACTGTTGTTGAATATATCCCCATACGAATTACACAGATGAACGACACGATTGCCACCATTTGAGCCTTGTAAAAAGGTTATCTTCTCAGTTTTATCTTGGGTAATATTTATAAGGTGCTAGGAAAAATAGACTTTTCCTGGACTCTTCTTTAGACGATGACATTTGATGTCGAGCGATCAAACATGGATCCAACGTAAATCAGTGAAAGATGACGGGTTACTTTCTGCAAATGGTGTCACGACTTACTAAAAGGAAGTATAAATGGTACTTAAAGCAAATTTAGGCTACCAAGTTTCTTAAAATGGGTTCTTATATTTTCATATGAATTTCATCGCAATTTACTATATATATATATTGTAAATGTCATCTCACAATACAGTATAAATCATTATTTGATTTGTACCACAGAGCAGTTGAAGATAGTCAGAAAGCTTTCCTTGATACTATAGCAGACTACAGTAATTGAAAATACTTGGGGAATTATTTCAATGGTAAACACAATAGACAATTACAACATGGTACTTAAGCTTGAAAGAAAAAAAGTTATGTCAAGTTACTTTTAAATAGATGATAACCTTAATTCAGCAGTAAGAACCTAACTTAAAAGTTTAGCCTAAATAGGTTCTTAAAATGAAAATTTTAGCTTAACAGGTTCTTAAACCCAGGTTTTTAAACGCGGGCTATAACTGTATCTTAACAATCCATAATTGATCAACAGGTTATTAAAATAGACAAAGGAAAATACACCACTCGAGTCCCAGATGTAGTTTCGTATAAATTATACGAGTGGTGTATTTACCAGTAAAACACTCATGTCTATATAATAAATAACTAAGAAAATTGAATGGGCAAAAACTCTCTATATTAACAACTGTTAGTGTATCCTCACATTTGAATGGTGTTTCTCACAACAGTGTGGAGCAAAAAATTATAACCATAGGTCACATACTTTAGTTACCATATATTGTGATCAACATTTTTGTTGGGTGAACAGGGAGCAGGGCTTTTTTAGGTATTAAGATCCCAGGGAAATGTATTTTTATAGGCTTCTACAACCTTACTAAAGGACTATTGCAACCTTGGTTTCTATGGTGTGGTGTCCCTGCCATAATTTACTAAACTTAGAAGCTATAATGTGGACCATACAGTTCTGAAAGTTGAACAATTCAGCTGTTACATCTATTAAGAAATTCTACCTTGCAGTAGTTTTGAATGCAGGGTAGTCATTATTTGATACTTAAAGAGTATTTTTGTAGAGTTTAGCTGATAAAAGATAGGTTATTGAGAGAGGAGGTTGTCCAATAGAAGTGGTCACTTGGAGAGAATATGTTGACTTTCCATAAAAAGATCATACTAATAGTCAGTCTTCCCTTCTTTGTTCATAAAATTAATAACAGTCCCACTTTCTAACTTATATAGATATATATCATTACTTTGATTACAGACACAGCAGAGCAAGGCGTCTATCAGAGAACCTGTTTGGCATCATGGCCAATAGATGGAGGGTGTTTCTTACACCAATACAGCTCCCTCCTACCTTTGTGGAAGACCTAACTTTGGCAGCTTTGACCCTGCACAATTTCTTGAGATCTAGCAAAGTGTCAAAGCAGATATACTCACCAAAGGGTCTTGCCGATGAGGAGGACATCTCAACTGGTGAGGTGGTCCCTGGGTCCTGGCGGGCATCAGAGCTCCAGATGAACCCCTTACCAGTTCCTAATTCTGGGCACAATGCTAGCAGGTTGGCTAAGGGTGTGCGAGACGTATTCAAGGAATACTTCTGCAATGAAGGAAGTGTGCCCTGGCAATGGGACAGATGTTAAAATAATGTGTTCATTATGTGTTCATTGTTGGCAGAACTTTACTTACAGTTGAAAGATAAACCAGAAGAAGAGCCCTTTTATTTTATTCAAAGTTCAGTTTCTTGGGAATAAATACCTTAATAATTTAAGCAAAAATATACGCATTACACATAGGCTTTTGTACATTATGCTTTTCGAGCATTTTAGTGAGGCAAAAGCATTGAGCATTATTCATGCATTTTAGTGGCATTTTCCCAGAAAACTACATGAAATACTTTTTTTTACACAGAGTATTAGAAAAAAAGATTTTTTTTACGAGAAAATGAAGACTTTACTTAACATCTTCACCCAAGTGTCATCGAAATGGGACAAAGGACTAACAGAACAACAGATCATTCATAAAATTATATTTAAAAATTTTACATACATTGTTGTTAACTTGTTATACAAGTATACGTTTTTGTTAATCACTCTGAGCTGTTAATTGTGACATTGAGATGGTAAAATTATGTATGAGCATTAACCAAGCATTTTACTGACATTTCTGGGCGAAACAGAGCATTTTAGTGTAAAAAATGGAGCATTAAGGAAGAGCATTTAAGTGGGGAAATAAAAGCATAATGTACAGAAGTCCAATTACACATTTTGCACTTTACATATAACCTCATTTATTATTCAACTTCCATACACTGTAGGAATTCCGATTTTCTGTTTGGCTGATTTGTACCACGTGATACTGGGTTGCGACAAAACAACCTCCTTGACGTCATTATCATGATGTAAATTCAACATACCACTGTCATCACACCATGGCTTCAGCTGACTCAAACTTTGACAATTTTTTTTTTCCAGTGTATTCAGTTTGAATGATGAAAATGTTAATGCACTCAGAAAGTGAATTATTGGGATTTCCCTGCACGAGTTCACTAACAATGAACACGAAATTTTCAATTCTGCACTTGGTGGCCTAGTGCAGTATTGAAATTTCTTGTTCATTATAGTGAACTCGTGCAGGTAAATCCCAATAATTCACTTTCTGAGTGCATTAGCTTTCAAATAATATATAATGCCATAATTTCCTTTTTGTAAAACAATACCTTATTACATAGTGTGTTGCTTTGTAAAATATTGCTGTTTGCCCAATGTATTTGTTTTTAAGCTTTATCATTTGTGATATTTAAGCATGAACAAGAAACATGAAAGTGTGACCTTAAATCTGGTATAAGATGAGGTACGCTAGGTTTTCAAACATTTTGATCTTTGATCAATCATTGTGGGATGTTTCACTAACTTTAAAGATATATGAATGACTCCATAATGTTTAAACGTGGCTAAGATGTTAAGTAATTATTATGGTGCATACCCAGCCCTGCCAAAATGTGGTGACAAGCAACAATTTTGCCACCTACATGTATTACCAGCTTATTTCACATTGCCACATTGCCACCAGCTTACTTCACATTGGAGTCAACTAATCCTCACTAACAGTGAATACACATCTGACTCTTACTGCCTGCTATTACAAAACAGTTTGACAGGCTTGTGTACAAGTAAAGATTTCTCATTAATGATGATGTATGTCCAAGGTAAGGTGACTGACGACAGTTTTTAGCCCTTCCCAAGACTTACAGTAGATTATGCTGTTTCATTATAACCAGTCTTGGTTACAATCATGGTATCAAACAAATGCCCAGTCATTTGTGAACATGTTGTTACCATTTTTGTGACACAACAGATTAACATAAAAAGCTGCCTTAAATTTCCAAAAACTTCAGGTGGCATAGAATCCCTTGAAAAGATTTTTTTAAAAATTTTTCAAAGCATTACATCTTAATTACCCAGCTAATTAAAATTTGATGATGAAAAAATTGGATCACCGAACTCATTATGAGTTAACAGTGACCTCAAGCTAACCTTAAGAGGTTTTCTTAAGTGGGTTATACTGTTTCTATGGTAACAACATGTTCACCAATGATTGGCCATTTGTGTCATACCATGATATTGAGTGCTTCCAATGAAACATAAAAATCTACTGTAATCCTTATAAAGGTCTAGAAGCTGTTGCCAGCCACTTAAATTCATACCTCTATACCAATATAGAAGGCTTTGGATATTACATAGCAGTATACAGTGTATATATTGGAATGTACTAAGAAATGTGTACATGGAAATGAATAGTTTGAATACTATCACTGCAATAAAATTTAATTGGAAACATCTATCATTCCAATTTAGGCAAGTGTTAAACTCATCAACAATAGAAAAGCTTAGGGAATGGTGCCTGAAAAGAGAAGGAGCGAAGCAAAGTGAATCACGTGCAGGGTACCCATGGCAACCCTGTGAGTGACAACCACCAGGCACCATCACACTGAACTAACAGTGGAAACAAAAGGATACTTATAGTGAAAGCAAGGGGGATGGGTGGGCTCGGAGAAAAGCTTAACGAGAACTGTCCAGTGGCCCAAAAACGCGTGGAATGACTTGACATCTGAAG
>NC_090878.1:24510112-24515112 GCF_036669935.1 Montipora foliosa
GCCACAGAAACGTAGCCGATTTCGACAAGTACACTGCACTGTCCCTGGCTGAATCATTGGCCTCGCAGGCAAAGCAAGTCAACCATTCTAAGGCGTCGTTCCTTGCCGTTGCCTCGCAGACGTTGAGAAGTCACCTTCACAAGTCGAATAAAGTATTTCAAGCTTACTTTATTGCTTTGTTTGCCGATAAAGAATATACGCAGGTTTTAGACCGCATCTCAAAGGTGGACAAGTCGCTTCGTTTAGAACCCACCCAACGAGTTCCCACCGTTAATCAAGATCTGCCTGGTTTTTCTGGTAGAGGGTCCTCCAGGCCCCAGCGTCTCGTATGTTTCTATTGTGGCATCCCCGGCCACTTCGCAAATAGATGTTTTCGTCGTAGCCAATTTGTAAACCGCTACACCCCGTATTCTATGCGGGGTCGTGGCGTTAATAAGTAGATCTCTCTTATTTCTTGTATCTCCCTCTAAATTTGCTGGTTAATAAAATTATATCGTCCTAGAGTCCATTAATTTTTTTTATCTCTCCCTATTTGCGCCCCGCTCTAGGATGACAGTTTTGAAAGGGAGTCTAATTCCCTCTCGGATTACTGAGGCTCAAAGCTGTCATCCCTTGAGCCATCTCCTCCCTTATTTCTTTTTTCACTTTTTCCTTTTCTTTTAGTCCCCTCCCAAGCGCTTTAAGCTCGCCTATATCTTTCCGGAATGGGAAGTTACTCCTGATTTCAACCCAGAAAGTGTACCCAGACCTTCCTGTACGTTGGGTCAAGTTTAATAACTCACCTCTTGAGATGGCTCAGGGGATGACAGATAACAATGGCCATGTCTCTTTGGAATTTGTGGAAGCAGTTCTTGATGGCCATGCCCTTGGAGACCCTTCTATGCTCGCGTTTCGGGATCCGGAAACCTTTGTCGCAGGTTATCTCCACAATTGCTTTCCTGCCTGGGAACGTATCTCCAAGTGTGCTCCATTCGAACTCACCCCCAAGATTTTGCATTGGATCAAAAACTGTGTTGACATACACGAATTTTTTCGACCCTTCAAAGGCCAATATAAGGGGGAAAACTTTGACTCTAGTTTTCCCCCGCGTAAGACCTTTCCTAATGCCATCTCTTGTAAACCCTTTTCTAAGTTTATCTCTGATACTATTATCGCTCGCCTAGCATCCGGGGCAATCTCTCTTTGGGGAAAAGTGGGTCACGTTGACCCTCCTTATCTGGTCTTACCTTTAACAGTGGAAGAGTCAAAGCCGCGTCTGTGCAATGATAATCGCTTTCTTAATTTATGGATCAAGGACACACCCTTTAAGTTGGATTCTCTTTCTAGTCTGCCACGTTATGTTACCCCTTCTTCTTTCCAGTCAGTGTGTGATGACAAATCCGAGTACGATCATATCTTGCTTTGCCCAGAGAGTCGTACCTATTTTGGTTTTCAATGGGGTGGATGGTTTTTTACAAGTAATACTCTACCCTTTGGCTGGAAATCCTTGGCATACATCTACCATTCTGTTGGGCTTCTCGCCTCCCATTACTTTCGTTCTGTTCTTATACCTTGCTCGTTGTACATCGATGATCGCCACACAGGGGAAATCCAGCTATCCATCAAGGCTCCAGCTTATGCCCCTCTCCCCTCGCAACGGGAGAAATCCCTTGCTCGGGCATCATCCGCAATTTTCATAGTTTGTCATACCCTCATCAGTTTGGGATACTTTCTTGGCCTTAAAAAATCCATTCTTACCCCTAGGCAGGTTGTCCCTTACCTTGGCTTTTTGATAGATTCGGTTTGTCAGGCCTTTTTGCTTATCCAGGAAATGAAGCAGAAGTGTCTCTCCCTCACCCACCATGTTCTTAGCTGTAGCTCCACAGACGTCAAAACCCTTCAGCGTTTATCTGGAAAGTACATGTCTTTTGCCCTTGCGGTCCCGGGAGCTCGCCTCTTCATTAATGAGCTCAACATTGCTATTGCAAAAGGTCTCCGCTCTTCTCGTCCAATTTCTGTTTAGGGGTCTTTAAAAGACGAAATTCAAGATTGGTTGTTCCTTGAATCTTGGACTGGTTACCTTCCTTGGCGCCAAGAGCTTCATCATCAAGTTAAAGTATGTTCTGATGCTTCTTCCTTCGCTTGGGCGTGCTCCCTTGGTCCCAACGCCCACGACGCCATGATACGCGATTACTGGCCTGCGGATCAACACGGTCTTCACATAAATGTCAAGGAGACATTAGCCCTTGTCAATGCTCTAGAGGCCTTATCTTTCCGTGACAGCTGGGTAGACGTATTTACTGATAGCCAAGTTCTCATTAGGTCTTGGCAGTCTCAGGGTGCAAAGTCACATGCCCTCTCTAATGCTCTTAAGAAGCTGTTTTGGGTTGTCACAAAAACTAATATTCATCTCAACCTTTGTTATATTCCCTCTCCTCTTAATCCTGCAGACCCCCCTTCGCGAGTTTTGTCTCTGCAGGATGCCAAGTTATCCCTGTCTGCCTGGTCGCAGGTTCAGGTGAGGTTTGGGGGCCGGCTTGGTCACTCTGCAGATTTGATGGCTTTGCCTTCAAATGTACAATGCTCTTTTGATGGCTCCCCACTTCCTTTCTTTTCTCCATACCCAACTCCTGGTTGTTCTGGGGTCAATGTTTTTGCTCAGCTTCAAGCTAATCATGGTCACCTGTTTTCTAACCCTTACATTTTCCCTCCCATTATACTCATTCCTCAAGTTTTGCGCTTTGCTAAAACCCAGTCTATTCCTTGCACTCTTGTTGTCCCTGACGTTCGGCCTCGCAAAGTTTGGTGGCCTCTACTTCAATCATTTTCCTCTTTCCTATTGGCACCTCGGGGAACACCGGATATAGTTTGTTCTCCCTCCCCCCATGGTTTTTCTTCTTCCTGGCCCCTTCCCTGGGACTTATGGGTTTTCCGCATAACTTTGCCATGAAATAGTCTTGTGAACTTCTTTTGCAACGTTCTTACAACATTGTTGACCCATCTCTTGTGATTAGTTACAACAACAACAACAACAATAAAAATAGAATTATGTATTGAGCGCAGTAGACTTCTATTTTATTCTCGCTTATTCAACTGTTTATAATTCTTACTTTCTCCTTTTTTGATTACTATTGTTTTCTTCTCTTTAGGGCCTTCCCCCTGTCCCTCGCTTATTTGTTCCTGCCGTGTCATGCCCAACTTGCCATTATGCCAACGATCACACCTTCCGTTTTTGCCAGAATTGTGGTTATTCCAGGCGACGTGTGCACAATCTGGTCCCGACGCCTGTTACCTTTAACCTCTCTGCTATTGACGGCCGTATTAACTTCCTACAATCAAATCACTTGTCAACAGCCTATTCCAGGCAGAAGCAGTCCTTAAAGATTGAACTAGAAAGCTTCCTTTTTGCTTTGCCAGGCCAAAAAAGCCTTTTCGATGCTACCCCCTTGGATGTTTGTCGGTTCCTGGTGTTTAAGGATCTCGAGGGGAAGACGCAAGTTCATAAGTCCGGATGTCCTTATCTTGGTCAACGGGGCACATCCCTTTGTCAATGTCCTTTGCGCCTTGCGTATTCCACGGTGGATTCCTATCTTGGGAAACTACGTTCTATCCTTTCCGAGGTGGGACGCCACGGAGACTGGAACTGCACTCTTTTGCTCGGTAATCCAGCTACTGATCTTCTGGTCAAGCAGTATCTAAAGGAAGTTACCGCTGAGCAACTTCAGGCTCGGGTAACTCCCAAGCAAGCTTCTCCCATTTTCCTGGACAAGCTACTCTTACTCTCACGTCATCTTGAAAAGCGTCTTCTCCTCACTTCTCTCACGCCGACCGACATTTTTATTACAGCTAGAGATCAAGCATTCTTCAAGACCTTGTTCTTCTCCGGAGATAGAGGAGGTGACCTAGGGCAAGTCAAAACACCTGAAATCGCTCGCTTCCCAGATGATAATGGATTTTTGTTCAATCACATATGGGGAAAGACTCTTAGGGATGGCGCCTCCAATATTTTTGGAATGCGCCGTCATCCTAATCCCACTTTATGCCCTATTAAGGGTATTGAGACTTATGTAGCAATCGCTCAAGAATTGGGAATCAGTCGCTCCAGTGGCCATTTATTTCGGGCCACTAATCAACAGGGCCACATTGTCGACAAGCCTCTTTTAAGCTCTACGGCTGAGTCCCGCCTTAAAAAATATCTGCGGGATGCCCATATCGACAATGGCGAAACCCTTCATAGTTTTCGTTCAGGCTGCGCTGTTACCTTAGCCCTGTCGGGCTCTCCACTGGCAGATGTTGTCGCATGTTGGTTGGACGAACTCAAAAACTGCGTTGTATTACCTTAAGTTAGCCGATGTCCTCCTGGCTGGGGCCCCCTGTGACCTGCTTGCTTCAGATTCCTGCTCGCCTCAGTCTCGAGAAGCCTCGCGAGTTTATCTTGATTTTAATGACTTAAAGAATTTCGTCACCGCGTTTCCTGCTACGTCCTTCCCTAAACGTCTACTTCCCTCTTAAGGTTTCCCCTTTAGCTTTTGTTTTTTCCTTTCACGTTTTTCCTCTTTCGGGTTTTAGTTTTGGGGATTTTCTTTTGAGACTGGGTATGCTTACTGGACTGGCTATTCGTAGTACCTTGTGTTCTAGTATTATTCCTGTGTGGCTGCCAGACCTCCATACCTCAATAGGAGTGCGGGTAGGATCGCTGTGAATAGTTTACTATTTACAGCGGTCTTACCCAAGCGAATATAAGAGGTATTCCCTAAATGCATTCATCATCGTTTCGATAGAAGACTCAAGCATTTTCTGTAAGGCGTCTCCTACATGTATCTCCTTTTATACACTGTAACCTGTATTCCTTCCCAATAGCCACCTTCGGATCTCCTTTACCCTCCCTCTCCTCCCAATTTCTCAGTTGTGCTTACTGTTCTGTATATCTTCATCTGAAGGTGGCCGCCAGACCTCCATACCTCAATAGGAGTGTGGGTAGGATCGCTGTGAATAGTTTACTATTCTCTATTTACTAGTTG
>NC_090878.1:24522612-24540112 GCF_036669935.1 Montipora foliosa
GGCCTAAGGCTTTGGTTCTAGAAACGTTCCCAGACTCTGATGGCGTAGTGCGACAAGTTCTGGTGAGGAGCACAACTTTGTCTTTTAGTAGAGGAGTTATTGAAATCCATTGAGGAGTCCATGGAAAAGGACGAAACCTGAGCTTATGAGATTAGACTTTGGACTGCTAATTAATTATAAGTGACATTTTCTTGAGATTTGCGACATTGTTTTTATTATAGGTCTAGGTAAATACTTAAAGACTACGGTAGTCTTTGGGCGAGAGCGTGTAATGACTCAGACATTTCAGTGAGTCATTTATGACGTGTACCGCTGGTAACATGTTTCACAGTCACGATAAGTAAGAACATGGTCTATTTTGAAGTTTTAGCTTTCGCTATGATTGTTATACAAGATTTCCTTTTGTATTACACTGTCCTTGTTATTCATTTATTAATTTATTCATCTACTTTTTAATATAGAGGAGTGCCTCGCATGGGACTTCGTGTCCCATTCGCACCCGCCCTTTTGGGTCTTTGTTTTATCGTATTAAGTGCTACTGTTGTGTGTTTCTTTTTTTTCTTTGGAAGTCAAACACAATAAAGCTGTTTAAAAAAAAAAAAAAAAGATACCAAACTTCAGCTCTAGAAGCAAAACACTATACCATGAGCAATTTAGAGGTGTTGCATACGAATATCTTAATTATAACCGGTAACTTGACGTTACACGTTACACAAATAAGACTTGACAACAAAGAAGGAAAAATGACCGCTCTAATACAGTTCTGCGCATGCCTCCATTTGAAGTTTGAACCACACGGTCACAAAGTTTCAGTTACACGCAGTTACAAGGGGTTACAGGCAGTTACACACAGTTACAAGGGGTTACAGGCAATTACACACTGTTACAAGTGGTTACAGGCCATTACACACAGTTCCAAGCGGTTACAAGCCATTAAACACAGTTACAAGGGGTTACGAACCCATGCTCATAGTCATACAAGAAGTACCACTTCTCAGTATAAAGCGACCGCAACTAACTTTGCTGTAATCGAATGTTTTTTTTTTTTGGGCCCCTCCTAACGCAATAGAAGTAATATGTAAATAGACAACAATAAGAAAACACACAAAAGCACACATTGTTTTCTCGTTTAGCCATTAAACGATGTTTTGCTTCAAATCCATACGTACCAATCTGGTTATGGCATACTTTGCCCATGCATATCGTACAACATAAACCAGATGGAAACATTGTGAAATTCAGTGAAACACTTTTGACAGCTCGAACTACTAGTTTGAAGTTACGTACGTTTTTGTTGCCATAGCCGTCATGGTTTCTTAACCTCCCTATTATTGGCCTAGGGAGAGGGTATAGCACAGATTAGCCAGAGCAGAAGGGGGCCCTGGGACCTGTCCCGTCCCTTTTCTGGTGGAATTTGTATTTGTAAAAAGCAGTCTTGTTTTTTTTTTTTTTAGTAAAAGGTAGTCTTGAATGAGCGTGTGTGTACGAAAATCGGCATGGAAATCTTCTAG
Source organism: Montipora foliosa (assembly GCF_036669935.1). Lineage (NCBI taxonomy): Eukaryota > Metazoa > Cnidaria > Anthozoa > Scleractinia > Acroporidae > Montipora > Montipora foliosa. The sequence continues at coordinate 24,524,124 of NC_090878.1, forward strand.
TTGCGATAAGTCAACGAAAAAAAAGCTTTGCATATTTTTGTCCCCAACCCTCTCATGCAAATCAATATACTTTTACTGACTTTACATAAATATTTTCTTGTGTCAATGAGTGTTTTCCGTATTCAGTTTGAAATCATATCAAACAACTTGAATAATAATAACAACTGTAAACGACCCCTCACAATTCATGGGGATAGTTGAAAGGTAGAAGCATGTCTTGCTTCAAATTGGAGGTCATTGTTCATTTCTGGAAAATAGTCATAAGACAGCCCTTATGAAGACCTTTGGGATTCTTACTAGGGAAGTCTGAAATTTGTGATGGAAGGAAAGAGATATGCCACGGGAAAACATAATATAATTTGAATAACTGAAAAGAGTTAAGTGGAGAATGTGATAATTTGATACCTAAATGTTATAACAAGTTTTCCACCTTTGAGGAAAAGAGTAAGCACCTTAGCATAAATGTGATCTGCAAGATGCTTCCCCTGTCTTCATCACGAGTGAAAAATCTAACTCAAAAATCACTTTATGTCTACTTTTTCAATCCAGTTTTCAGCCCTTGATGCACTTGGAGATGCAAGCAATTATGACTTCCAACTGTGCCAAAACATGGTTGTACTCGTTTTAGTTAACAATTTTTCAGTGACGTACTGGTGGATAGTGGTGGATATCATCAAGCGAGCGGCGACGTTTAGCATATACTTGTAGAACGGTGAGATAATAGGGCTCAAAATTGAAATTTTGTTACATGACCCATTTATTTCTGTCAACAATAACGACTTTCGCGGGCAAATGAACGCGACTTATGGGATTGCTCGGAGGTGGACCACACAAACAACACTGAATATTCCACTATTTGAGTAGTCGATCACAGTGCGCAAAAAACCCTGTCTACTGATTCACTATACACAAATCGTGGATATCCAGAGACAAAAGAACACGTGGAAGCCCTAGTTTTATAGAAATGGCGAATCAAGTTTGAAGTTACAGAAAAAAATTATACATATGGACTGAAGGAGCCAAGTTGGTCTGAGAAAAGTTCATTGACCACTGCTTGTTCAACTCCCTAAATAGGTCAGGCTGCCATGCCTGACGAAATATTGGTAAAATAAAATATATATATATATGTCCTCACAGCCATACAACCAGTCTTACATCATTATTTTATTGACTGCTGCTCATGGCGTTTTTGTAATATTTTCAATTGCAATTTGTTCAGTTTGACCCCATGCAGACAACAAGCCCATATGTAAAGTGAGACCACCAGGTATTGCTAGCTTCTGTGTTGAGGAATTAAATGGGACTAATGATCCTAATAATCGTCCTACTTTCTACATTTGAATCGTCCTGATTGAATATTCTGACAACACAGGCGACTATCGATTAAAAGATACATTTGTATGGTTCAGTCAGTAGGTCTGGGTGTTCCTGGGCATCCCCTATGGCCCCATCCAATTTCTGGTAATTGGTCATCCGTCGAATTTTTCATGGTAGCAGTTTCACATCCCCTCTGAGAACCTGGTACAAGGCTTGTAACATTTACCAGAGGAATATAACCTGATATTATCACTTATGTTGCCATACAACAACAAAGTTTTACACTGACTACCTTTCCGTCACTTAAATACCATATACAGTAGCACTTGTATTAAAAGGTCACCCTTGGGGGATGGCTAGGAGGCGGCATCCCATATGTCGAAAAATAGGCTCACCACCTTGATTGGCTTGGCAAGAGATCATTGCTGTTATATAACACAGGCATCATGAGATGCAAAAAACGCAGAAACGTTTTTCGTTTTCACGTTAGATGCTTTCTGTATTCAGATGTTTCAACCATTTTAAAAGCTGCTTCTAAGATGAAGCATAACCAGTAGTAGCTTGTTCTTGGCCCAACTATGCATCGCTATCACTACTGACAACTTGCGAATAAGATTCCCTTGACAAATTTTAAATTCTTCTAGAAAATAAGTGGTTTCAAGAATAATATTCCTTTTTTGCTAAAAGGCCTCTATAAGACAATCGGTTGGCACATGTTGGTCGGCACGTGTGTGCACAGATCGACTATTAAATCTCTAACATGCTATGAAAAAGTGACAAAACTGATTACAAACAAGATAAAGGGTTATATAATGTGGTGGGGCACGCTTCATATATTTCCTTGAAATAGTCTACCACATTCATTGCTTCTAAAATGGTTGACACATCTGAATACAGAACACATCTAACATGAAAACGAAGAGCATATGAGGTTAATAAAGGGCATACGAGAGACGAGTTCAGCTTTGTTCCACGGTTCAGGATATCGCACCGAATGAGATAGGAATGAATGCCTACAGGAAATGTAGGCCACGTTGATTAAACAAAACAAAGATAAGCTGAGAAGAATTGCGATCAATCGCGATTATTTTCTTACTTTACTTTCTGTATCATCTCAATTGAATTCCTTCATTAGAACTCTTTTGGTAAAAAGGGACTCTGGACAATTTATCATCGACACTCGACAAAGAAATCTCGACCCTAGCCAAAACGGCAGACTCGACCTTGAGCATGGAGTTATTATCACAAAGTTGGCCTCCGAATTACCCGTGGGGCAACCTCAAACAATGGCCACTTGTTGTGGAGGTCAAGGTCTGGCTAACACCCACTCAAAAGAAAATCGCCCATTTCCCAAAAAGGTTTTTTTTTTCCTTTTTCGGCTGAACAATTGAAAAGTGCGTGAAATTTGCTTTAAATATTTTGATCTCTCGGTAAATCCTCAGAGTATGTAGTGTTAATCGCTATAGTAGTCACTAGCTGTAGAAGCAATCTTATCTCGAGAAAAACAGCAATCGAAATGTCCACAGCAGCCTGCAATTTTGTAATAAATGCTAAAGACATGGGTATAAATGCAGAGGGTAAGAATGGACGTAGAGATTACCAATGCAGGGCCACAGATTGGATTTCTGTGCGAAGATTGAAGGTAAGAGCTAGATCCTTCACCATGATAATTAAAATATTCGGTTACTTGTTTGTGTAATTGATGAATTTTTTTTTAGCTCTATTGCTTGCATGGATCAATCGGTTAGATGCCTTAATTAGAAACAAAGTTATTTGTTGTAGAAAAACGTTGTCACAGATTATATTTAAATATTAGTTCATCTATCTCAAATGTGCTTTAATATTTTTGTAGAAATTGGTATGAACTTTGTGAATTTGTGAAAGAACTACAGCAAATAGAATTGAAGCATCCCGCCAAATAAACAGATTTGGCGTGAGTTTTCATCGAGACCTTGCTTGAGGTGGAAAGGTCAGGCACGCAAAGCACGCCAGCAGAGCACCATTTTTTGGGAAATCTATTTTGGGAGGCAGGAGAGATTTTTCGTTGTTGTTAGCAAGGCTTGTTTGTTTAATTAAGCTGCTGTCAGCTCAGAGATGTTTGATCTGTTTGATCACTGTAAACTGCATACATTAATGATCACGATCAATTTTGTACTTTATGCAGAGACATAATTATTTACATGTACACTACATTTCTTTCTGGGGTATAAACGGGAGCTCCGCTTTTTGGCTTGGCTAAATCTATATATTAAAATTATTTCTTCACAGAACATGTTACTTCTGGATACAGCATGCTCTTGTTGGTGGCCAGGGAAAATTTTTGGAAGATCTCTACTCCACCTATGGATCGGGGGTCCTGACTTCTGATTTTGAAGGCCCAAATCGCTCATGAAAAACTATTTCAGGTGTGTATGCTTGTTGCTTTGTATAGAAATGCTGTATAACAAAATTATCGGTTATCAAGCTCAGTGGCCTATTCTTGCCCTCTGCAATACATTAACAAGAAAAACAGCTGCTTTAGGTTAGCAGACAGTTCAGGTAGTAGGGGATTAACGTTTCCTTGTGTGCAGGGGAGTGGGGTTCTATTTCAAATTCCCTTCTTCATGGTAGGGTTCTGGATGTTTCTGGAACTACACAATGATATATAATTGTATATGGTAGTAACCCTGGCCAACAGGGCTCAATGACAAGTGCAGGCATTATTAACCACATATATCCATCTGCAGTTAAAACAACACTTGACCTCATTTTTCATATGGACTGCATATTGCAGGCGACGAAAATGTCTAATTGATCTGCAGCAGACCACTTGTGCAAAGAAAAATTATTCAACAAAAGTGGAAATACAGTGAAAACAGAGTGACTATAGAGACGTTTTTGTTCCATGGCATGGGCACATACATTCTTTGTACATTTGCAAGTATGCAAATTTGGTAAATTCCTATTTTAAGAGCAGGCTCTCAAGAAATAAAGTACTTGTTTTTCGATCATTCATTCAGGAAATGTAGAATCTCACATATGAAAGACACGTTCAAGGTAGCTGTTTGCATTGGCAATTAAACAACCAAGTAATGTCTGGATCTTTGGTCCAGATATCCAAATAACAGCGAAAGGGATTCTCTTCTCTTCCATCTTGTGGGTGCAAGAGGTGTTTTATATGGAAAATGGGGGAAAGATGACGAGGATGGATCAAGCAGGCTCATTGCTGGCTGTGCACTTGCCTTTGTATGGTTACTCTCTAAGGGATGTAATCAAGGCACGTTCAGATACAGTGCATGGCAACACAATGGCAGCAATATTCACTACAGGTAATTAGCAGATTTAAATATTTATTTATGCCCAGGAGCCTTAAAAGTATGAGAGGCTTCAATTTACATCAATATTATTTGCTTTTGTTTTGGCTCCTTATGTTTTCTCTGTGGGCTAGACAGCTACAATCTTGGACAAAACGCGTTGGGAAAATGTGACACGCTTGTTTGTCTGTGTGATAAAGATTAAATTCTTCCCACTTAACCCCCTCCCCCGATTCCAATGATGGTTAAAAGACGGGCAAAGGCTTGCACAGTATTATTTGCATCACATTGTCAACATTGGTTTGGGGGGAGGGGGGAGGTCCAATATACTTTGTAAGTGCATGTCAAATCATGCTTAAGCTAGAATTTTTCCCGAGTTTTGTCCAAGATTGTAGCTCATAAAACGGAGAAATCTGAAGTTTTTTCAAATTAATAATATAAATTTAACATTGTATAATCAACTCAGAGCTTGAACGGGAGTGGAAAGTTCTTCGTAATGGACTTGTGGTTGTCTGTAACATATTCTTATCAGACTGCAGTCAAACCAAGTTGAGCATTGAATACTTTGTGAAGTTTTCCCAAATAATAGTCATAATAACAATATATTGTTAATGTTATAAGCACATGAATTGTGTCAAACTGTACGACTTGTTAACCACGGTTAACATCTAGAAACCTTGGTCATGTTTACAAAATGGTAAACTCGAACACTTTTTTCAAATAATCGATGCATTTGGGTGTATGCCTGACCCGGTTATACGGGATGCCATTCATGTCAAATCTGTCATCAAGAGAGTATTTTTTCTTTTCATCTGGAATGATAATTGGCCTTCTTTATGAAGGTATCATGGAAATTCTAGGCTGTTGTGGTGTGAACCGACTTGGGAAAACAAAGTCGGGTATTGGCCATTGGGAACATGGGTTCCTTTATTCCTCAGTAAAGGAAAGATTTATTCCATGGTTGTGTAGCAGGACAACACTACCACCTGTCCTGGTCGATATAAAAAAACACCCAAGTTGGAAGAGGATATTGCTGTGGCCTTCTACAACAGGGGAATGGGTGGGACATGCTTCCTTGAGAGCACACCCCGTACTTGTCCCATTGTGACTGTTAACTAGGAGACCCTTGGATGCCTTGGACCATGATCCGAGGTAGGTTTTTTCGATTTATTGTATTTCAAAGTGAAGAATTCAGACAGTTGCGTGACTGAGGTTTATGAATATTTCAAAATGATTTGAAACTCCTTTGACGAAACATGTTTAAGAGGATATTTCCCTCAAGAAATGTAATCCTAAACCTAATTCGTACTCAGAAAAGTGATACTGATGATATAACATGATGATGAATCTGTGTATCATGCAAATTAACAATCTTTGCACCAGACTGTCCCATTAATTAATGTAAATTTCACAAAATATAGGGTCTTTGGCCGCCTAGTACTGATTCCGTTTTTGGAAGGAAGGAAAAGACCCAATGTCCTTGATGCCCAACAGAGGGCTCAGATCAGAGCTAAAGAAGTCTTCAGTCGGGCATCAAGTGCCATTGGGATGCTAATCGGTCTCAGTCAGACCCTGGATCACATCCTAAAACTGAAGGCATCAGAAATCAGCAAAGCAATGGCACAGACCTGGTACAAGGATCACCACGGGTGATGATTGCTAATTGCTTAATTGAAAACATGCCCCTTTCAGGCCAGCATTTCCGCCGGTTTAGTGTATCGGCTTTCAGATCGCTCTACGTTAGCTTCGAGCAAGACATCGCTTCATTATCTTCGATCTCATTCCGGGAACGAACGCCCTCTCGACTTTTATAGTCAATCTCTAGCGTTTAGTTGTTTCTACTCTCAGTCATGTCGCAAAAATCCAAGCAGAAATCCAGGGACAAACCCCAACTGGAGGATTACGCATTTCCACCATCACCACAACCTCAGCTATTCGAGCATTACGCTCAATTCTGCGACGATGAACCAGCCCTTGGGCCTGTCCTCGGGCATCCTTCGCCTTATGAAAGACGACAAAAACTTCTGGATAAAGGATTGGAGCTGGCTAAGCAGGAAAAAGAAAAGTTGGCGTTATAACTGGAAGTGCTCCGTTTACACCAAGCTCTCGCACCTGCAATGCCCCCAACTGCATCGGCAGCGCCATGTACGACTGGAAAGTCAGACACAAAGAAAAGATTATTGACTGGCCGCAGGACTTTGTTCCAGGTACGTCAATAAATCCTGAGTTCATTTCTTTAGATTTTCCATCTTTTGTTGCCGGTTATCTGGCGATGATTCGAACCTATGATACAGCATCCAACGCGCACATGGTCGCCGTACTAGAAGTAGCGTTCGAGGTTTCTATTCCTATTTGGCAAGGCGAGTTGAACTGCGTAGAGGATCGCAAGTCGAACTGCGTAGAGGATCGCATTGACACGGATCGATTGGGATCGCATTGCTGAAATTCGCGACATGGCGTCCACATTTTTCAAGCATTCGGATTTACGCTCGACCCCTTCCTAGAATCTGAATTCATCTGCTTCTTCTTCATCTTCTTCTGGATCTTCTTCACAAGAACTCACAGCTAAGGGTTGCCAAGCGTGGAATTACAAGAGTTCTTGTTCTTGCGATTCCACTGCTAGTAACTACGCCTCACATCATTTGTGCCAGGTTTGCAAGTCAAGCGAGCACCCTATGCTACACTGTCCCAAGCGGAAAATGCCAATTCCCAACCAGCAGTGACTGAACAGTCAGACTATTGGCTTAACAGAAAATAAGCAAATGGATGTGATGATGAATACAACAAATAACTATGAGAATCTGTAGGTTTGTAGTGCACACTGGTACATAACACGTTGCCACTAATAGAAACTTTGATATCTAGGAAAGCCAATGAAGTTTCCGAAATTACCCAGGTATATTTAACAGCCAGATGAAAAGAATTGACGGAGGTTATGCAATGATCGAGTTCTTCTCTGCTGGATGAAATAGCGCCGATACAATCGTCGATGTAGCCGCCGTAGAGTTCCGGTTTGGGGCCGTTGTACTGATTAAAAAATTGGTGTTCAACATATCCTGCAAAAAGATTGGCATAGCTAGGTCCCATTCTTGTGCCCATCGCTACACCATTAATTTGCTTGTAACAGTTGCCAGCTAATGAAAAACAAATTGTCAAATCGGCCGACAAAGGCGGCACGGTAGTTGTTTGGCGGTCCGACCTTTACCAAAAAGAAGCTTTGCGGCAACCTTCAGATACCTCGTTTTATGCCAAAATCCAGAAAGATCTCACTTCCAAAAATCAAAAACTTGTCAAAGACACCATTCAGAATCTCATAGTTAATCAAGAATTACCGGACACTGCCACTAATCTCATCATCAATACCCCTAGAACTTCGCGCATTTACTTCTTGCCTAAAATTCAAAAACCTAACAACCCAGATCGCCCTATCCTTTCTGCCTGTAGTTGCCCCACCGAACTCATTTCTAGCTACTTAGACAGGATTATGACGCCAATCGTCAAATCTTTGCCATCATACATTAAAGACAGTACACACGCACTAAAAATTATCCGCGATTTCAATTTCTCCGGCCAAGACAAACTTATTTTCACCATGGACATTACATCTCTGTACACAGTCATTCCCAATAGCGAAGGTCTTCAAGCACTTGAACACTTTTTCAATCAACGCACTGTCAAAGAACCAAGCTCAGAAATGCTCCTCCGCCTTGCCGAACTTGTTTTAACGCTTAATTGTTTTTCATTCGCCGGCAACTATTACAAACAAATTAATGGTGTAGCGATGGGCACAAGAATAGAACCTAGCTATGCCAATCTTTTTGCAGGATATGTTGAACACCAATTTTTTAATCAGTACAACGGCCCGAAACCTGAACTCTACGGCCGCTACATCGACGATTGTATCGGCGCTATTTCATCCAGCAGAGAAGAACTCGATCATTTTATAACCTCCGTCAACTATTTTCATCCGGCTCTTAAATATACCTGGGTAATTTCGGAAACTTCATTGGCTTTCCTAGATATCAAAGTTTTTATTAGTGGCAACAGGCTATGTACCAGTGTGCACTACAAACCTACAGATTCTCACAGTTATTTGTTGTATTCAACATCACATCCATCACATGTCAAAAACTCCATCCCTTATTCTCAATTTCTCAGACTTTGACGTCTATGTAGTGATGACTCCGATTTTTCCAGCAAATCAGAGGAGATGTGCCAGTTCTTCGAAAAACGTGGCTATCCTGTCTCTGTGGTCAAAGTGGGCCATCATCGCGCCCAACAATTTGATCGACAGTCATCACTACAAACGTCACAAAAAGATAAGAATGACAGAATTCCATTCACCCTCACTTTCCATCCTCATAATCACGCAGTCAAAAGCATCATTCTTAATAATTTTAAATTACTCCAAAATGATCCCGAGACTGGTAGAATCTTTTCGCAACCTCCACTTATTTCATTCAAACGTGACAAAAATGTAGGCAACTTTTTAGTTAGAAGCGCTCTCAAAACTAACAAGCAATCCGGCACTTTCAAATGCGCGTGCTCATGATGCAAAAGTTGTCTTTTCATTGTTACCACTAGCAAGATATCGGGACCTAAGCGATCTGTTAAGATCACCGATCGTTTCACATGTACCTCTGCAAATGTCATTTATTGCATAACCTGTACGTTATGCAATAAATTATACATTGGCGAGACAGGTAGATGACAAGGTGACCGATTCCACAAACACCTTCGCGATGTTGAGAAGAATGACAAAGATGCATCTAAGCCAGTCGCTCGTCATTTTAATCTCCCTAATCACTCCAAAAAACACATGGCAATCTGCGGCCCTTCCCTACATCTAGGTACGACAGAAAGCCGCAAGAATCTAGAAAAAAAATTCAGACGTAACCCACAATTCCTCGATTCACTCTGACGAAGGTCTAACGCTCGAAACGTCAGCTTTTAGAATCTCTGTACGGTGGCCAATTTACATTATCAACTCCGTTGATAAAACCAAATTTTAGGCCTACAATCATCACCCGAAAAAGACTGTCATCCTTCTACGAGGATGATTTGCCTTGGGATTTTGGTGGACACCGAGAAGATGCTCGATGAAGTTCCGGTAGATCGCTTATCAGACCTCAAAACCGAGTTATCGCAGTGGACACAATTTTCAACCTTTAGACGGCGTCAATTGCAATTTTTACTAGGGAGACTGTCATTTGTCACAACTTCCGTTTATGTCTTGCGTTTTGCGGAGTTTGCCTTCTGAGCCGTCACGTTATCCAGTTACCAGTGATATGTTATCTGACATTGACTGGTGGTTGACCTTTTTACCACACTTCAATGGCTCCGCCATGATTGCGTTATGCCTGCGTGACTTTCATGATGTGCTATTTACCTGTGATTCTTCTTTACATCGAGGTGGTGCTACGTGTTTCGATAAATGTATCTCGTTCGCATTTCCCAGGGTCATTGAGGACTTGGCCTTGCACATCAATGCGTTAAAACTGTTTGTACTTGTCATGGCTGTTAAGATTTGGGACCCCAAATTGGCAGGTTCTAGATTTCAGATTTCGTGTGACAACGACACAGCCGTCCAGGTGGTGCCTAAAGGTCGTACACGTGATGCCTTCATGCAGCATTGCTTAAGACAACTTTGGCTCACATCCGCTCGTTATGATTTAGACTTACATGTCTCCCATATTCCAGGGGTCCACAATGTCTTTGCCGATTGCCTCAGTCCCTTGGATGCCAATTCTATGTTTCAAAGAAAGTTCCATGAACTTGCTTCTCAGAGTAATCTTTGTTTTCACGTGTTATCCATTGACAGTGCGGATTTAGCCTTTGACCTTCCTTAATGGGTGCTTTGTGCCTTTTGTTGCAGATCGCCGCAGGCAAGTTCAACCATCACCAGATATTCGAGCATTGGATTCTCTCGGACGCGAGTTCATTGAGAGAGCATACGCAGATTCAACCCGGCGAAATTTGAACTCCCACATAAGAAATTATCTGACCTTTTGTGAGGCAGTTTCGTCCGCTCCGTTTCCAGTGCCTGTAACCTTAATTACGCGTTACAAACCTTATTTAGTGTCACTCGGCCGCGTTTATGGTACTATCCTGAATTATTTAATTAGCATTAAGCATATGCATAAGTTTCTCAGTCCGAAAATGGATGATAACGGTCCTGAAATGGATGACAGATGCTGAACGAATTATGCTGTTCTCATCAGCCTGGCTGACAAGGTATGGAATACTGAAATTACCTATTATCACTGTAAATACTATGTGACCAATAGTTAATGATTTACAAATGCAAATCGCTCGTGTTATTTAACGTGGTAGTACTGGTAAACTATAGGACCAAAATAGCAACAACCATCAGAGAATTGAGCAATAAAATGTAAGCCACAGGGCTGTGAAGGGACTGTTTGATTTCACAAATTATATTCCTCACTAAGTGTAACAACAGTTCAATGAGGGTTTGTCAGAAAGTGGGCTGTATATTGTTTGATTAGCAGTCATGCACTTCCAATTTAGGCCATAATTTGATCAGTGCACATACTACTGCATAGACCATGAGTGCAAGGGTTATTCCTCATCAAACTAACTCTAATAATTGCATATTAAACTATCACTTGACATGATTTCATTTAGCTATTAATGAGAAATATCTTTTTACCATTTACTGCATCACTCAATGTTGTCATTAGTAGCCAACTAATGCAATAAGAATAGCCAGCTTCTGAGGGTCAAATGATGGCTAAAACACTAGTGTAAGGTTTGTAACTTGCGTGTACCTGGCTACTTGCCATTTGTTTTTGAGCTTCTGCAAAACATAATACCAGCCCTGATCACTGTTCTGAGACTGCACTCGGTTAGGAATCAGGAATGTTTTAGCTCATATTTCAATGGAAATTAACAAAATTTAGTGTAATACATCCCTGGAGACCAAGTGGCAGATACAATAATCTCTATTGACGTAATGTCCCCTGTTTAGATTCTTTCCCCTTCCTACTACGTGAGCCTTAATAATTTATTATTAAAATAGTTTAACAGGTCAGTTGAAAGGTCAGAAATCGAAAATCTTGACCCACAATTGGCATTAACCTTTTTCAAGAAAAAGGTATACCCAAATGCTGTGAGGGTATATCAGGTCGAACAAGCAACTGAGAGTGAAGGAAAATTGCCAGCATCTGGAGAGCCGCTTCTTGTAGACCTCCTGGTTAGATGTATTGAAGTGTACAAAAATACCAGTGAAACAGGTATTGTAATTGATTTGGGTCATTAAGGGTTATGAGGCTTTTATTTACACATGGTTAGTTTACTGCGCTTTATAGGACACTGTTAGAGAAGAAAGGATGAGGTGGTAAGTGAACTACTACTCTGGGAACCAAAGCATGGCACAAGAAAGAGAGGAAGACCAGCAACAACATATGAAGACCAGCTGCGAAATGATACTGGTTTGAGCATTGCTGAGCTGAAGAGCATCATGGGAAACCGGAAGGAATGGATGAAGCTAGTTAATGGAGTTCGAGTTCGCTCGAAATAAGCAAGCAAGTTTTATGATTGGCTCAGATTCCCCACATGACTCAAGAGCCAGCATTAATACTAGCATTTGGCAAACATCATTCCCACGATCAATTTGTTTTGTTTCAAGCTACAAAGGCTTCGGATGGTGCCAAAAATATCTGGCTTGGCTAGGTTTGAAACACTTCGTCCTCATCTGGAAAATGCGGGAACATTTTGAATGAGTAATAAAACAAGTATTGTGGAATTTGGCTGTTGTGTAGATTAATTTTGAAGAGTTACTAAGCTGATCTTGGAGGTTGTCATCTGCCTTGGCTAGATTAAGGACCATCTTTGATCATTTGAGTGTGTAATTGTTCCACACGCACCATCACACTCCTTTTCATCCAATAATTGAATTCAACTATTTTTTGGGAATTGAATTATTTACTTCAAAAAGTGTACTTCAGCAATTAAAGTACTTACTGTTGTTGTCATTTTAATTGCCAATGAATGCATGAAACCTGTAACCGGGAACATTTTGAATGAGTAATAAAACAAGTATTGTGGAATTTGGCTGTTGTGTCGATTAATTTTGAAGAGTTAATAAGCTGATCTTGGAGGTTGTCATCTGCCCTGGCTAGATTAATGACCATCTTTGATCATTTGAGTGTGTAATTGTTCCACACGCACCATCACACTCCTTTTCATCCAATAATTGAATTCAACTATTTTTTGGGGATTGAATTATTTACTTCAACTATTAAAGTACTTACTGTTGTTGTCATTTTAATTGCCAATGAATGCATGAAACCTGTATTTATTTATTACTTACTATAAACCTTTGTTCTTGCAGTTGCTGACATGCATAAACCCTTCTGTTAATTTTAAATTGAAAACAAGTAGGGTACACAAGGGAGTAGCAGTGGCATTGAAGTGGTTTTTGCCTCTAATCAAAGAATTGGGGGGAATACAACCCCCTGAGGATAGGATAAGAAGAGAAATCACCACCCTGTCCATTGGAGATGGAAAGGGAGCAACTCAGCACTTCAACAAGTTTCCTGACGGAAATTGTATTTCAAGAGGACCTGCTGGTGTTCAAGTAACTGGAAGGAAGTGTATCTTCATTAAATATTCATCATTTGGAAAGGAAAGCTGGAGAACATTCAGTGAAGATACATTTCCAGCCTAGAATTATTTGGCTTCGTGCAAGGTTAAATATTCCTTTTAATTTTTCCTTTCAAAGGGAGGCCAAAATGGCCAATTTGCATTCAAACAAAAGAATAATAAAATGGCGGCCATTTTGGAATAAGGTGTATTTTTGCAAACATCCCAGGTAAATCCTGCATGTGTGGGATATCAACAAGGGGTCTAGGGGTTATTACTTTTGTTTTCTTTGACTGCAACATTCTTCTAGGTGACTATTATTTTCCCGAAACATTTTTTATTTGAATAAATTTAGACAGCTGCGAAAAGCATGTAATTTGATTGCTTCTCTTTACCATGAATCAACTATTTAGCCTTTGACTTATTACAATTTTATTATACCATGATCAATTGAACAAGTTTGGAGACATGTTGTACATTGATAAAAGTTGATATCTCTGTTTAAGCATTTGGCATTAAAGAGGAACCGCCTAGTGTCGCAACTGATGCCATGACAACACCCCCAGCAGCAGCTACACAATCAGCAAGTTCCTCAGCTATTCCAAGCACGACACACCAAGGAATCCCTCTTAAACCTACATCAATCTCAACACCATCAGCTACACCAGCCACACAGTATCATTCTTGCCGGACACCAGCTTTATCCGACTTAATAGCACCAGCCGCCACCTAGGGTAATTCTTGCCCAACACTAGGTGGTTTCACCTCCAATTTGTGTCAAGTTACTGGAGACCCACCTATCCAGCACGACACACTCACTCTCAACACCACCAGCTACACAGGGTCATTCTTGCCTGACATCAGCTTCCCCATCCACTTTATGCCCAGTTACTGTGGTCCCAGCTACACAAACTGCAGCTAGGCAGGCTCCTTCAGTACTTGTACCAGTAGCAGCCACTCTACTCCAAACTACCACCAGTGACAAGGGCCACTCCACCACATATGCTACTCCAATAACAGACATTCCTGGTGCAGCTGCACCCCAACTAGGTTTAGTGGCAACACTTTTGGACGATAGTGGTACTGGCTTAGACGGTGAGTTACACAACAGTAAGTCTATCGCAGGAGGCAATGGTTTAAATTAATCGAACTCCTGTACTGGGAGTTTTTGACCGCTTAACGGTTAAGAAGCGTCAGCAAACTGTTATACTGTATTGATTTGAATTTTTTTTCCAGTGGAATCAGATCCATCAACGGGAGTGATCTCATAGCAACCATAAGCGGTGGAAAATCAAAGGCACCTAGAAGGCAACGTGCCCTCAAGGAAAAGAAGGAAGTCTTCAGGTATTCATGTACATCAAGGAAACGCTGAACCAAAGGCTTCATGTTGTCTACACTTTTGGACTTAAAAGATAAAGAATCACTATATTCAACTTTTTTGGGTTGTTCCCAGCCTGCACTGATTAGTGCTAAAGCAATATTTTGGGAAAATCCATGGGTAATGCCCTGCTTAGCCTCATGACAATATTATTTTATTGCCTCTCAGTCAAAGAGAACATTGAAATCTTACACATGCTGGAAATCATGAAAAATTAATAATGATTGTTTATTCTGGCAGCATTTAAAAGATGAAAAAAAATGCTATTGTTAAGGACATATTTATGTAGTTATAGCATCATTCATTCATTACATCGAAATAGTTTCATTTTATGCAATGTACGATTCAAGATGAAAAATTTCATAAATAGTCTTGCACTAAAGTACTGTTTACAAAATGACTACTTTTGGCCAAATTAACGGAAAGTTCACCAATGTAAATATCAATGAGAAATCAGTCTGGTCTTTTGGTTTCTAAACAGTGTATGTTAACAATCAAGAGAAAGAAAAAAAATTAATGTGTACAACAGATGCGTTCAGGATTGTTAATTGTAACCCTAGCACAATGACAGTAAAGTTCAGGACATGCAAGCAGGGAAGGCTCCGTCACAAATTAATTGCCATTGCTGTTAGCAGTTCAGTTAACCAAGGATATACATCTCAAACATTTTCTTGTTTTCCACACATCCTTTTAACATGCATTCAACTTAAAACATATTTTCCCCTACCCCTGTGTACTATTCTTCATTTCTATTAAACTGAGGAAAATGGAATGGTTGTCTGCGAAAACAATTCAAGAAAAAAAAGAGATGAAGGTAAAGGAGAGATGCAAATCAAAAATTCCCACCTTTGGGAGTTTTCAGCATGATTTGTCCTACATGCATTTTGGTGCATTAATTAATTTTGTTATTTGAAAGTGTATCAGTAAATATAATAATACTCATTCAGTACTGCACTTATGGAAGAGTTTATTGAGCTAAAATCCTAATGAACCACACCATCCAACAAAAGTATTTTATGCAGACTCCATGGTTAAGCCAGTATGTTGATTGTACTAAAATGGAGCTGTACTTTATTTCAGAGCCCAGGCAACCGCTATTTCCATTTAAAATGTCTGAAAATGACTGTAGTGCCAGAGGAGGGTCCATGGTAAGTTAATCTCTGGCAAAACACTTGAACAAGCTACTGTCTGTAACATGTTATCTTTCTAAAGCCGAAAAATGAGTAATTATTTTAAAAGATATATTTTTTGACAGGTTACTAAGACATGTCTTGAGCAAAATCTTATAGAGAGTTGCGGATTTTAATGTATATTTTTGAAATAACTTCCGGTAGTCGCCAATTATTATATTTCTTGGCGAGCTCTTTTATTAATTTTTGAGGAAATGTCCTTCATTT
>NC_090878.1:24547612-24562612 GCF_036669935.1 Montipora foliosa
AACCTTCAAATGCGAGCGGGAAATCCGCAGTTGCATCCCACGGCTGGGCCCCTTTCATACCAAGATGAGTTTTGTAGGCTCTATTGGGCATCTGACGGCAGAATCTGGTCTGCGAGAGATATTGGAAATCATATATGCGCCGAATGCAGTCGACCACATGCTTAGTGGTAAGGCCATCTCCCGAGCAGTACGTGGTCACTTTATCGTCAATGCCGCTTTAAACTGTCTCCTGTATTCAGCCGCTCTGGGAGTTACTGTACCGCACCTACAACCACCTGCAGGTTTGTTTTCTTTTTGTCAGACATTTTTGAAAAGGAACATTGTGATTTACTCTAATTTAAGAGAAATTCTTGGTAACACGTTATTTTTTTGCAGAAATCCATGAAATGGAAACCGACCCTGATCCCGATGGACAGGCCTCAGCTGCAGTAGGCGATTCAGGTAAAGAGTGATACAATACCAATGTCTCCTTCAACATAGAACAAAACCCATAGAACAAATACGTCTTGCAAGCATACGGCACTGGCCTGCACCGTTATTGTGTTTCGCAGTCAAAACGTTCTGATTTTGGTGTTTGTTAACAATTAACGCGTGTAACGGTATATTGATAATTCCAGGAATGCATGAAGTCGAGATTGACACCCTCCCCGGTTGAGCAAGCCCCATCACCAATGGACGAGACAAGTGTTCGTTTTATTTACTTGATGTCAACAACGCGAACAATATTTGTTTTTTCTCAGGCTACACAGAGACGCCTCTTACAGCGTTAGATAGCATTGCTCACCCACTTACTTCCCCAACTATGCAAGAACAACGTAAGTGCTCCCGATGGCCTGGTCCTTTTTGGTGTAACTGCGTGCCCTAAGAAAATCCAGTGCTTACGATATCATTCTATTTTGTTTATAGGTAACCATCAGTCAAGCAGTTTACGACCTACTGTAGCCCAACCCGCACAAGCCATTGCTGGTCCAAACAGTAAGTAAATGTATGCTTTGATTTTCCTATTCAGTATCCTTCTGGCCTGATCACGAAGTGCGCAACAACAAAACAACTCGAAAAAATATAAAAAATATTGACCCTAATTTAACCTTGCTACATGACAAGCTCAAGAAGGTGATCCAAAATAAAAAGTGCTGAATATTGATATTTTCTTCTCATTTAATTTTTTTAAGCCGAAGAGAAAGTACTGCTACAAGAGGCTTGTAAGCTGTTCCAGAAGGTCATTAAAAATGAAATCAATGCTGAAGAAACTGAGTCATCGCAAGCCCCGGAAAAAATTAAATCATCTGCCAACAGTTATCGTGCTAAATTGGTCCAGAGTAACCGCACAGCCGCGCTTTGGGTTCAATACATGGATATGGTCGACATCCTGAGGAGGTTTATTAAAGCAGAACGCACGGCCAATTGGCCGCTCCATCTGCATGCTTTGGATGAGATGTTACCCTATTGGCAGCTTCTGGTCACAACCTTTATGTGAAATGTGTACATTTGTATCTCGAAAGCATGATCAAACTTCCCCAAGAACAACCACAGCTGTACCAAGAATTCATGTCAGGTTTAAATGTGGTGCGACGCAGCGATAGGTACTGGGCAGGCTTATCAAATGACCTCGTTATAGAACAGGTGCTAATGCGCAGCCTCAAAACAAATGGTGGCCTAACAAGAGGACACGGGATGACAGAGCAAAAATGTCTGACAGGGCTACTGGCGATGTCAACCTGCGCAGAAACCAATCGCGCAATGCAGGAGTTCACGGGCGTCCTTTACGACTCAGGGGAACAGAATAAGGACATGACCAATTCAAGGATGAGGCGCGATATGAAGGATACCCTTGATGTCCTTACGACTATTTCTGAACGAAGCCCATTTTTGTCGCAAGATTCAGCGCTCCGCAACATCATGACGGGAGTCCATGCAGACACCTCAGTCAATGTGGACACGGCCCAAGACGCTGGCAAGAAAATCTTGAAATCAATGAAAGGTCAAACCACAAAAGAATACACATTCAAGCACTCTTTCCAATCCGTTACAATGGCTTCCAAGTCGGCTATCCGAATCGGAAACAACCAAGTTCAGATAGACCCGCAGCTGCTATTCTAGCGATTGATTTTAGTCAGCTCTTCCGAAGACCTGGAGTCTTTATTCCGATATAAGCTCTGCAGCTATCCCACTGCGCTTTTTGATTCATCTTTGATGCTACGAAAACCACAAAAGCCGGTCCTTGCTGACGCCATGTGGCATGATTTACCTCTTTCAATCAAACAATGTTGTACTGTTAAGATTAAAAACTTTTCTGTTTAATAGTATTTATAATAAGAATCATGCTTTAGTTAGGTACATGATTGTAAAAGGTATTTATTAAGACTTCCAAGCGTTGTAAAATTCTTTCTCAAACACCCTGTTGTTATTATTATTATTATTATTATTATTATTATTATTATTATTATTATTATTATTATTATTATTATTCAATTTGATTCTCTCCAATTGTTCCACTGGGTAATGTTTATTGTGTCTCAGCAACTCCCCGTAGCTTAGAGACACAACACTTTCCGTAACAGGTGAGCAGTTCCAAGGATGGCCGATAATTGTACACTTCCAAGGACGTCAGGTACATCTAGCTTGCCAAACCAGGTCTTTGCACCTTTTGATATGCTTCCAAGAGCACCAATCACGATAGGTGTTATTGTGACTTTCGAGGCTCCATGAATCCTTCTGATTTCAAATGCTAGTTCCTGGTACTTTTCAACTGTCTCCTCTTCAGTTCTGGTGATGTTCTGGTCCGCTGGCACAGCTATGTCAATAAGTGTCCATTTCTGTGCCTTTATGCACTAGAATAATATCTGGCCGATTATGTTTCAGCACTTTGTCTGTGTAGATAGTCACGTCCCAGGTAATCCTCACTTCTCCATTTTCTGCGGTTGGCAAGGGTTGATGGTCATACCACTTGTCATTACACTCTATCCCATACTTCCTGCACATCTCCCAGTGTTCCCACACGGCCACCTTGTCGTGGCACTTCCTTTACTCTCTCTGGGCAAGCTTCTTGCACCCACTGACAATGTGTCGTACTGTTTCAGTGGCATCTCCACACAATCTACACAGTGGTGTCTCTGAGGTCTTATCTATGCTGTACGTGATCGAGTTTGTTCTTAAAGCGTGTTCCTGAGCAGCAAGAATCAAACCTTGTCTCCTTTTTTAAGGATCCATTCCTGAGCCATCTCCAAGACTCCTCTCCAGCTTTATTTGATATTTGTTGGACAAACGCACCATGTAGGGCTTTCTCCTTCCAGTTTTTAACTTTCTCGTCTTTCCTCCTTCTCTCATAGTCCTGCAGACTCTCTTCCTCAACAATCACTTTCTCCTTCAATACAGCTAGAAGCATCCACTCTGTGCTCTCTCTTAGGTAGCCATGAAGGGATTTGCTCTCCCTTCATGCACACTTCTGGATGCTGATCAGTCCTCTTCCCCCTTCCTTTCTCGGCAGGTACAGCCTCGCAACATTACTCCTGGTGTGGAGACAGCCATTCATTGCCAAGATCTTCCTAGTTCTTCTATTCATGTTGGCTACCTCGTCCACTGTCCAGTCCACAATCCCCGCACTGTAGCATACTACACCTACAGCCCAGGTATTGATGGCATCGATCAAACTTCCTCCATTGAGTCTTGATCTACACAACTTCTAGACTCTTCTGATATACTCCGATGTTATCTTGCCTTCCATCTTGGCGTTGAGTGTTTGGTCCAACTGTAAGATGCCAACGTATTTGTAGCCTTCCTCCTCTATTTCTCTGATATGCTGGTTATCAGGTAGTTATATTCCACTACTGCCAACTTCTCTTCCCCTTCTCATTTCCAGAACAGCACACTTGTCGAGCCCAAAAGACATCTTAATGTCTTGCGAGAAGATCCTTACTACTTGAACAAGTGAGTCTAGCTGCGTAGTAGGTGGTTAATGGGTTTCATGTCCTTTGCCAGTTTGTATCCAGCTCTCATCTTTCGTAGTACTAGGGTCAAGGGTAACATGATCACTATAAACAGTAGTGGTGACAAGGAGTCACCTTGGAAAATTCCTCTCCTAATGTCCACCTGCCTGAGAGCCATTCCTCTTGATGTCAATACTGTCTTCCAGTTCACCATGCTGTTGCTGATTATAGAGATCATATTCTTGGCAGCCCCAACCATTTCCAGACATTTCAGGATAAACGGGCCCCTTCAAACCGGCGTGTTTCCTATGGCACTGAAGAAAGGAGTTCCCCATCTCTCACTGAAAAAATCGAAACACGATTATGAACAATATTCCAGCTATTACTAACATTGCGTTTTTGTCTAAAACCATCGAGCGAGTCGCCGCCACTCAAACAATGAATTATCTTGCTGACAACGACCTTCTTCCCAAATTCCAGTCAGCGTATAGACCCCATCATAGCACTGAGACAGCTCTAGTAAGCGTCTTCAATGACATCCTCAAAGCTATAGATCAACACCAGGAAGTCGTCCTTGTTCTCCTCGACCTGCCGTCTGCTTTCGACACCATTGATCATGGAGCTCTATTGACAAGACTTCGCGACCGCTATGGCTTCACTGGGAAAGTGCTTTCATGGTTTGAGTCATACCTCACCAACTGGGTTCAATCAGTGATCATCAATGATACTCAATCTTCTGAGTTGCCTGTTTCCTTTGGGTACCACAAGGATCAGTCGTTGGTCAGTTTCTGTTCTCCCTTTTCTTCGCACGGTTAGAGGAGATCATTGCTGCCCATGGGCTGAACTGCATAATATATGTCCTGATGATACACAGCTGTATCTCTAAATCCTAAAAGCCGCGAACTTGTTCTATCTTCAGTTGAACTCTGCACAAAGGATATTATGGCCTGGTGCGCCTCTAATGGCCTCAGCTGCAATGCAGGAAAAACCGAAGCTGTCCACATCTCCTCCTGTTATTCAATCTCTGAGAAAATTGATGAGATTCTTCCTATATTTCCGAACCGTTGACCAAGTACAAGCCATCCAGAAATCAACGATGGGGTACCACATACCTCCTCACTGTCCCTAGATCTAATACAAATACTTATGGCGACAGGTCCTTTCAAGTAGCTGCAGCGGAACTTTTCAACAAACTTCCCATGGAACTTAAAACTGCTGTTTCCACAAATTCTTTTAAAGCTCAACTTAAGACCTATCTTTTTAATTTATAAACTCTATTGTATCTTTTTGTATATAAATATTTTGTATATAAGCATTTCTGCATATTCTTGCATATTTTTACATACTGAAATAACATGTAATTTTTCTAAATGTAATTTGTAATTTTTGTGAACCATTGAAACGCAGTGTAATGGCATACTATATTATAGTTATTATTATTATTATTATTATTATTATTATTATTATTATTATTATGAAAACTGTTAATTCCCTGACCATCCACTCTGGTACATTCCCTTGACATACACAGTCTTGCAAGCATTCTTGAATCTAGAGTGCAATCCTGTCGGTTCCTTAAACCAGAACCCCTGAACAAGATCGGGGCTATCTTGCTCACTCCATTTCTAATATCCTCCACAGTGATGCTGATATCTTCTTGCACCTCTGTTGTACTGAGCTCCACCTCTACACCCTCAAGCCAAGATGCTCCCTCGTTGTGATCGACTTCCTCCGACCAGATCTTGCTTCAGAAGGAGGTTGCTTCTGTGGGATCAGGAAACACTGTTTCTACTCGTTCCTTTCCATCTAGTGTTTTGTAGAACAGCTTCTGATTGGTTCTAAACAGGTGGTTCTGTTTGAACTGTTGACATCTCTTGTCGTATCTTTTGATCTTAACTCCACCTGCCTGGATCTTCTGTTTCAACATTATTATTATTATTATTATTATTATTATTATTATTATTATTATTATTACTATTATTATTATTATGGGCAGTTAATACATATGAATGCTATAATAAGAGGCCAAGGCTCTATAGGGCATCTAAGGCGTAGGCTATAGGCCGGTAATTTAACATATTTAACAGTATCTGCTAAAACCTAAAAACATGTTGGCCTGGGCCTATGACAGGCCCAATATTAGGGCAAATCTAAAAGACTCTCAATTAAACCGATTCGATAAATCCCGCTTAATTAATTAACTAATTAATTCATTTCCCAATATAGTCTTTTAAAAACTTAAACTAAAAAAACCGTAAGTTGTCGCCCATCACGTCAGTGATATCCTTAACACTGAATCTAAAGAATTAATTTGATATCTTATACTATTGGGCGTGATCTAGGTCAGTTGTAATGTATCTATATTTTGAAAGCTTAAAATAGGCCAAAAAATTATCAGGAAATATAAATTATTCTATCAATAAACTTAAACTATTAAATTGATATTTCAATGCCTTGGCCAGGGCGTGCTATCGCACATGCACTTTAAATGTTCGTGCCATATTCAAAGTACTTGAAATGATCGCTTTCTTCATCTTTTCCAATACCACTGTTCGGATCTTTCCCATCAGCTCCCTCATCACTTGATCCAGTTCTTTACACCAGCCACCGAGGCCCACCTTTCCATTTTCATACTTGAGTTTCCGTTGAACAGGAGAATGCCACACTGGAATCTTATCTACGATCTGCAGATCTTTAAGCTTTTCAATAAACACTCTAAAAACTCTCTCATCTTTGTATGATGTACATTCATACCATTCTCCTCCATGCAGGCAGAGGGTTCTGGGTATTCCAAATTGAGAGGCAATCCTTGTTCCTCAGGAAATCTTTGGCACATTTCACAAGAGAGATGTTACCTGTCGTTACAGCATGCTCTTCCAATCTTCTCACTGTTTTCACTTCTGGGTCTGCATTTATGTATAATTTCACAGCACTTTTGATCTTTAGATCCTAGTATACTGACTCCACTGATTGGAGTCCCCTTCCCCCATATTCCCTTAGGTGGTATAAGACTGCTGTGGAGCTTTCTGAGTGTTCCCCTCTGCTGTTTATAAAGATGATCTTGCGAGCCTCTCTGTCAATCTTTCTGAGGTTTGTGATAGCCCAGTGCTGCGACCACATCTGGTAGGTCAATGCTGGTAAGGCAAATTGGTTTGATGCAATGACACGGTTGTAGTCCGATAGCGAATTGGACCAGATCACTGACATTCCTCGTAAGAATGTATTCGCCACGTTGTTCAATGCTAAGTTGTCTTACTGTTTTGAGTATCCCAAGAAACTTGTACTGTTCATCTTCTTTCAAGTTCTTCAGAACTGTCGATTCATCTACCTTGACATCATCGAGTTCCTCTCATGACAATGACTGTCGAACATTTCTTAGGATTCACATGTACAGATCTTTCATTGCGCCAACCGTATTCAGTATTCATTTTGCTCCCACTTGAAGGAAGCACCTTTAGGTCGTCTATATACAGTAGGTGTGTAATCCTATCATCTATCGGCTTGGATAACGTATACCCTTCTCTAGATTTCATCAGCCATGCTACAGGATTTAAACAGAGAGTGAAGAGTCAGGGGCAGAGAGAGACACCTTGAGGGAGTACTTTGTTGACTTTAATGATGCCTGATTGTCCATACCCCAGCTTTGTTCCTACAACAATTCTTGTGTTTCAACATGAAGTCAAGCAGCGAATTCCCTCCTTTTCCCCCATTGGGAAATGATGTGTTATCATCATTTCGTTCAGCCAGTCATGATTACAGTGCGACACGACGCACCCTACTGTGGCCACCTGACACAGTCTTTTTCAAATTATCCACCAATCAGGGTGTGCAAATTTCATTGACAGTAATGCCTCCTAGCAAAGTTCATACGGTTGAAATTTGAACACCACTGCATGGGTTGTCGAGTTGACGTATTTACACGAAGGTTGTCAAAATGTGAAACTTTGCTAAGTGGTCACGGTAAGGCATGTTGCACTGTAATCAAATCATATGCTTACTTTACATCAATCCACACGATACTAAGGTTGCACTTTCTTTGATCACACTATCAATTGTTCCACTACATCATTTTTTCGCTCCTCTTTGCTCTAATTCCAAAAGATCGAATTTTTGGACAGATTCTAGACTAACTGACAAGATGGCTAGCACATGTGAGGGAGAGTTGACATTAACAAAATGCACCAAAGGTTTGAAAAATATGCAAAACAACAGATCTCCTGGCTCTGATGGGCTAACAAAAGAATGTTATTGTGCTCTCTGGGATATTATTGGTGGCTACGTTGTTAATACTTTTAAACATGCTTTCAAAACAGGGCAGCTATGAATTTCCCAAAGACATGGGATTATCTCATTGATCCCAAAGAAAGATAAGGACATTCAGTATTTAAAGAACTGGAGATCTATATCCCTGCTAGATGTAGATTATAAGATCGCGGCAAAAGCCATTGCTCTCCGGTTAGAAAAGGTCCTACCAACTTTAATCAACCCTGCGCAATCAGGTTATGTAATGCACCAGTCAATGTAAACCACGGCCCCCCAACCTCCGGGACATAGCGGGGGAGTAACGGGGACATAGCCGTGGAGTAACGCCTTTGTAACGCTGTATTTCCCCGGGAGGACGGGGACAGTAACAATTTGTCAAACTGAGCCGGGATTTTTAGCGGGGCTGTAATGCTAGCCGCAACAGGGAGGGACTGGGCACAACACTCTGGAACGGCTTGAAAATGGCGTCGGGAAAGAAGGTTAGTGTGTTTTACATTCTTTTGTTTAATCTGTGCCTTTTTGAAGTCATCCTTCGCTAACACAGCGAAAATATTTTCCAGAAGAAAACAGTGATCTCTTTTATGCTAATCTTTTCATGATATAGGTGTTGATTTATAGTCTCTTCATCTGTTTGAATTATTCATATTTTCCACTCAAGTGAGCATGCCAACTGAGCGACCTTCAAATGTGATTATTCTATTCCTGTAGGTCCTTTTTAAAGTTTGGAGTGAGGACAGGTCGAAGAAAAAGTTCGTGGTGGCCGAAAACTATGCTGAACTTGTTTCAAAAGGTAAGTGATTTCTGTTTATTCATTTATTTCTTAAGTTCATGGCGTGACAGAATGCTGCACTCGCAGATTATAAATATTTATATATTTATATCTTCTCGTCCTTTGGCGATCGTCTTTGTTTACAGATATTCAAATAGTCGTTGGATGTGTTTTTTTCATAAATTATGAAGCTGTATGCTGTATTAAAAAAAAAACAACCACGGCTTTTCTGTTCTTGTCGATTGTGAAACCGTCGCCTTCGATAGACCCTTTCACGGTTTCATATATATATGTACGTTTGAAATTGGAACAGCCGTTCGCGGGAAATCGTTTATAAGCATTTGTACGAAAAACTAAATGTAAGATTTCTCGCTTCCCAGACGACCGATCCCCTTCGAATTTAATCGGTAAACTCTTTTAGCTAGTATCTTTAGTTTGCAATTCACAAAAAATTAAGAATGTCAACAGCCCTCATTTTATCGCGCATCAAAATTTTCCCAGTACATTCACTGTATTAATTTTGCCGTGTTTGCCCCCCCCCAAAAAAGTTAATATTTTGCAGATAGAGAAATATTAAAAAAGCTTGTAACAATTTTTAATAATAAATTACTGACTCGTATAAAAAAAACATAGAATATTCAAATACAAGTGAAGACATGCAACGTTTAATAATATTCATTGAATTTTATTCACATCAGGAAAAGAAAAACTTGAGTTAAATTCAGAGGTTGAGATCCTCACTGAAGACGGCACTGAGGTGGATGAAGATATCTTTGGGGAGCTTCCATCATCCACCATCTTCGTCATCAAAAACAAAGTTCCCACTCCAGATAATGAAGACACAATGGATGAAGGCATTCCAACTATTCAGGAAGGTATTTTAACTAACTTGTTTCTTCTTGTAACTATGTATTAAACATAGCAAAAACGTTAAAGCATACTATATTAGGGAAAGGTAGATAAAATCCAGCAATGCTAGCACGATTTTATTTACATTTGATCTGCATGACCAATGACCTCACGAGTAATGAGACAGTAGATGATATTGACAGGGAGGCCATTCAAATAAAATTGCGCCAGATAAAAGCTTTCTCCATCTTTTTGTAAAAAAAAAAACATTGATTTTGGGTAGGGGGGATTTGTAAACGTCATCGTGCAAATGCCCAGGGGTACCCCGGAGTCAGTCCCCCAGGTTGACCACTGATAAGTGCATTAGTAGGAGCAAAGTAAAGTAACATGAGCTACTGTAGTTGAAATTATATTAAATGTGGGTAGACAGTAATGATGACTTATGGTATTTGATTACCTTTTCATGTAACATCTCAGGCTAGGGAAGCCCCACATGGTGGGGGAATTTGCAGACTTTGGTAGGGAGAAAGCTTTCCCAGGGTCAGATTAATTTGTCGATATTTAACTGGAAAAAAGTGATTGTTTTATACAAACAGTGTGAATAAGGATGGAGCTTGATTTGCAAAAGGCAAAAATAATTTATTGATACATTATAAAGTGAAGGTTGCTAAACTTATACAAATGTCAAGGACTTAACAAAACATGACTGTTATATTAACCTTCGGCTGCAAACTGAGATTACAAAATGCCTAAACTGATGATAATGTCACAACCAAACATTGACTAAACTTGACATTATTTGTATACTAAGCCTATTTTTGCAATATTTCTTGTAGCAGACAAACCAGCCTCTGCAATACTGGAAAATAATGTAACTTGTGGGAAAAAAGGTAACAAAGAGTGACTGTGTAATTCTTGGGATGTTTGATATTTTAAATTCAAAATACAATGCACCCTCATTGTCATTGACCAGTGGTCAAGTAACTACTGACCCTTGAAAGATCTTATTAAGTCTGAAAATGTTATACTACTTTTTGTTAACTGTGCACGCACAGCTTTGAAAAACCTGGCCCAATGAACTCCCTGCTATTTTGCTTCTGGGATTTTTTTATTGTCTTCAAAACCAATAAAAATTAATTCTGTAATGAAATGTTCTACAGTCACTTCTAGTTTTTGTGGATTAAGTCAACTTGTACAATGAGCATTTAATGGTTTGCAACTATGGTGTACTTAGTTCATTGTGAGACTTGCAAGTAACAAGGGCCCTTATAAAGGGTAAAATAGATTTCTGTTTGTGAAGTTATTGATAGCGATTCCAGTAGGGCATGTATTTAAACTTAGAGCTAATCCAAATGTTGCAAGAAATTATTTGAAACTTTCTATTTTTTCAAAATGTTTGGTGGTAATTGTTGTATTTTTTCTTGTTGTGGCTTTTCATATCAGCTGTCCAGAAAACTCTGCGTTTTGAGGGTGGTCAAATCATGGTTGGACCAGCTGTAATACAGGTAAAAAACCTCCAAAAACAACAGTAACAATGAATATGTTGCAAAGATAGTGCTTGCTCCACCATCATGAAAGATGTTGAACACTGTAGCCAGTTGTTGTACACATTGACTTGACTTTTAATAATAATTAGTTTTTGTTTATTTTCCTTATCAAAGACATCCTTGCCAATTAAAAGAATCACAACTCTGTTCATCTTTTTATTCAGGATTCATTCAAACTTCGGGGTGTTTTAATAATACTTTGAGATGGACTTGTTCCAGTTTAATAAATTGCAGCGCCAACTCAATATTAAATAGTTTAAGACAGGAAAGTGTAAGTGTTGCTGTGAAGTGGATAGTGAAATTTTGATGTAAGGGACACCTTAAAAAGACTAACATTATACGCTGTTATTGTTACAGAATGACAGTTCCTTTTTAGTAATAAGCGAGGTTATACAAAATCTTTTCTTACGTTGACAGTAAAAGCGAATTTTTTTGCTTTCAAGGCAGCATCAGGGGCATCTATTACCCAGACAATCACGTTAGATCCTGACAAAGTTTGCAGAGAATCACAGATATATCAGTTCAAGCCTGATGACAAGTTACTTGATTATCACAAAGCTATAAATGAAGCTGCGTTTGATATTGCTCTGAAGAATCCAACTTTGCTGTGGTCTAAATTGGAATTGCAAAAGCAAGCGAGGACTAAAGTCCATGAAGATGGATTCGCTTACAAGAAGAAAAGTTCCAGATCGAAAGAATTTGGTTCTGCATCTGGAAGTCAGCCTAAACAAGAGCGTACTAGCCAAGATTTTAGACAGAAGAGGATAGAGCAGTTGCAAGAAGACTTAAGAGAAGTTGACATACAAGTTAGTTACGCCAAGTTTGTGAGAAATGTTCGTTTAAACCTCAGTGATCAGAACGCAAGCTCACAGGATGATCAGTTGCATTTCTCACATATGACAGCTGCCTCTTTAGAAGAGTATAGAAGGTATCGAGCCGAATATTGCACTAGGTATCACAAAGAACAGTGTGTGGAATGTGATGCATTGATCAACATGGCGTTGCACATATCTCAGAAAGGAATAGTTAAAGTGTCCGACGTTTACAAGAGTCAGTTTCCTGAAAAGAAATATCAATCCGACAAGGCGGTGAGAAGACTTACGCAGTTACCCGTTGTTATTTTCAAGCAGCAACATCTCTACGTCACGGAATTAAGGTCAGATGTGGATTACAAAACTTTCGTTGACTGGATTGCAAGGACAATGCCAGATGAAAAGAGTGTGAAGCATATGAGCAAGGAGACTCTGAAATCTTTGTGCGAGTTGGCATCAACTGAGTCAGACGGAAGACTCATACAATCTGCTGCAACTTGGGGGTTATCTGGCAAGCAAGCCAAGAAAAAGTATGGTATAGACAATAACACTCTCAAAATTAACCAAGTTAAAGAGGCAATTGTGAATGCACAAGAGATTCACGATGAGATCATTAAGCTTGCACAACTTCAAGAGACAGCTCTTTTACGATCCATGGGTATTGAAGACAGTGTGTCAGACACTGAAAGTTTTGAAGACGAGAGTGACTTAGAAAGTGTAATTGAAAGCGATTCTGATGAAAACGATAGTCACAGTAAAAGTAGTGTTTCCACAGTACATGGTGAAAGCAAAGCTACAGATGAGGGACAATCATCCAACCATTCTACTGGCAACACAAGATTTAATCCAGATGACCTGTCCAAAGATTTTGCTGGTGTTGTGAATCCAGCACCACCAAATGAGACACTACTGTCGTGGCTTAGAGACAGATGGTTTTCCTTTTTTGATGATGTTGCACAATATTTAAAGTTCCATAGCCCAGAAGTTCTTCATCACGTGTCACTAGATTTCACTTATTATTTGTCAACAAGCGACTGTGATCTAAATAAGGAAGAGGAGAGAGCTGTCGAAGTCTCACGGCAGGCGTTTCTTGAATTCCAGCGGCATGAGCCAATATTGATCGAAGGAAATGAAGTGGTATCTGACACCGAAATTGAAGAATCTGCCAAACCCATGCTCAGAGAGATTCCCTCACTTGTTTCTAAGGAAGGATTTGATTGCATCCAAAAAGCAAGAGCAGCTATCAAAAGGAAAGGAAAAAGAGATGCTGCTAAATTGAAAGCAGCCAACAGCGTGTTGAAAAGAAAAGTAACAAAAAAAGTTAGCCGGTATCATTAAAGAACACCCGACAATTGGCAGTGACATTGCTGAATTTGTCAAATCGAAAAAGGTGGGCGCTGATGCTTGGAGAAGAACAGGCGTTTTAACCTTTGATGGAAATCGTACCAGGGGCAAGCAAGTTATGTACAAAGCTATCCAGGACCATCTCCAAGAAAAATACTCGTGTAAAATTGGTTATGGAACTGTGGTCCAGCTTTGCGTCCTACGAAGTAAGTGCCGCATCTCTGCCAAAAGGTACAAGGGCGTGGCTAAAGTTACATGCAGGAAATCAAGAAAGGGGTTTTCCGTAAAGCTTAATCCAGATGCTCACTGGAGTAGTGCATTGTATAAAGGACTTGATTCTATACAGCTGAAAGACGGGAGGAACAAACTCTTACTCAATCGTGATGATCAGGCAGGGTTTAGACTGCACTCAACATTTACTCACAGACAGGGTAAATGTTTAACACTTGAAAATGCGCCGTCGTTAAGAACCAGAACAGACTTCATGAATCCATATTCATCCTTGCTTCAAACAACCTCCTACCTTTTCATGAAGTCCGACACAACAGAGAAGGCTTCTGCTGGAGTGGTCAAGCCGCATTTCAACTTTCCAAAGAACGCCACACAGCACATAATTGACCTCGAAATGCTTGAAAGCAGAATGCCCAATTACTTTGATGAGAAGCCCATAGAATGCATACTGGTTGATGGGGCAACTGAAGAAAGACCAGGTCACCTGGAGGTACAATTTCTGTGGACTGAAAGGTACTTGCTCAAGCAGAAAGTGTGTACAGTTGTTTCTTCAAGGCATAGTGGGGGATCATACCTCAATGAAGTAGAGTTGATGAACAGTTGTATAGCCAAGGCTCACGGAAACCTCTTTATTCCTTCAACCTTAGCTGGAAGTAATTTCGACAGCAATGGCCTGAATGCGAAGAAATTAAACGAGAATATGGATATTGCAACTGACGTATATATTCATCGGGTTGATGGAGCACCGTGCTGTGGAACCACATTAAAACTGCATACTGGGGGCAAAAATGAAACCATGTCTGAAAGACGGGAAAGCCTTTTGGTGTTCCTTAAAGGTAGTGCAAAGGACAAGAAACAGTTGAAGAAGAACAGGCCAGACCTTTATGAGTACTTTGAGCGTGTCTGGATGGTTAGAGAGAACCACATGAAGAAAGATCTGCCAGGGAACTATTTGATCTGTGTTACCAAATCGGATGCCCCCACCCTTTGTGTCATGACGAGACCGTCCGCAAAGATGAGAAATGGTTTGAAGATGGACCACCACTAACATATTTGCCGATACCTATTCCTGATCCCAAACGTCCTTGGGGAGGCAACTGCAAAGAATGTACACAGTTGTGTTCTGGCCACTACCTAAAGCCCAAAGAACATGCAGAGTTTGTCAGAGAACATGGTCTAATGCTGTTAAAGCCTCCTAGTATTGTAATAAAAGAGGAGTTTTACGATTCCCTGAAAAGGGGAAGAACTTTGTCAGAGGA
>NC_090878.1:24575112-24632612 GCF_036669935.1 Montipora foliosa
CAGAGCTAGCTGGTATGTTATTTTAGTAGAAGATTTCTATTTTTTTTTTAATTTTTTAATTTGACGAGTTTTTTGTTATAATTTTTTTAGCTGCTCAGAAGCGAGAGCGTCAAAGCAGGATGGTTCGGCAGTGGCAGCCAGGTAGTAGTTGCATTTTCCTTGTTGTGATAAAGATTTTGCTTTTGACTCGGTGATTTTTTTTGTAGCCCTAGTGATTCAGACTATGTTGAGGGAAAAGACTTTGGCAAATAACTATCGACGTTTTGCTCTCCAACTGCTCACGCCGCCTCTGACCACCCACCAAAAAAGTTTTCATTGGGCACGCCACGATATAGAGGCGGCCATCACAAAGGCCGTGTTGTCAGCCTTGACCAAAGACAAACTTCGACTCGTTAAGATTCGCTTATCTTGCCGCCACCATGCTTTTCGTCAAGACCAGGGCGTCGTCCTCACCACGCCGTGGATCGATTCAAAACAAACTGCTTTGGCAAGATGGAACGAGATCTTGAATCATCTGAAACACATTTTAGTTCGACGAGCCGCCGAGCAGTGGCGGTCGACTACGACCAAGACTCTCGAGTCGTTGGTTCAGGAGGTGCAAGCTGGAGAGATCGAAATGGAATTTGAATTTTTTTTTTAAATAAATAATGGCCATGGATTGAATAAAACCTTCATCGTGTGTGTTAGGGTTATTTATTGATTTGGTTTATCGTCAAAAAGAAACGAGACATAGCGAAAGCCCGTTTCGAACTTTTTTCCTCCCGAGTCGGCCAGTTTTTGTTGCAGTTTTTCCAACTCTGTCAGCCATTGTTCTTCGTTTTTCGAATCGTCAATGCCGCCTGCGTTGACCAAAGAAAATCCATAGTTGGTTTTCCACAATTGAATCCTGCTGACGATTTGTTCTTCGTTTCGACAAACCAACTGGTAAATGGCTCTGGTAATGGCCAACGTAATTTCTCTTCTGTGCTTATTCATGTGGTTGTGGTTGTGGTCGATCCGTCAACCATCCAACGAAATCTTGAGCTGGTAGCGTTTCCAATGTGTTCGGTCGTTTATTTTTAAGCTGACGATAGTCACTAAGGAGGAAAAAACAAAATACTAAAAACAATGTTCAATTCTAATGTGAAAGACAAACTTAAAAATTTCCCACCGACCTGAAGGTCCGTCGTTTTGGTCGTCCAGCCATTCTTTGTAAGCGGCCATGTCTTTTTTTGGTGTGTGACAAAATTTTTACTTTCTCGCCACAAAAATCGATTCTAAGAGGAAAAAGTATCATATTTATTTATCGAATGGTTTTTGGGTCTTTATCGCGATCTGCTGCCAAGAGTTTTTTCTTAATGGGCTTGTGTCTTTAGTTGAAAAACCATTAACCATAGCAGCTGCTGAATCTCTACTTAATGGATTTTTTATCTACTCCCTATCAAAAAACCTGTCGATCGAAAATTCACACACCAAAAAAAAAGTTTTTTCTCGTCAACACATTTGGCCCTCATCATGGCCGCTTCCGTTTTTACTTCTGTAAGGGCCATTGACCCTTATAGATTTTACTCTGTCTAATGCCAGACGAGGATTTTAGTCATCCATGGGGAACACACCACAGCAGTGAAAGGGGGGTTAAAAACTTCTGCTGACGCCCGAAATACAACAACAAACTACAAAATCCACCATGAGAGTTTTTATTGGTCCTTTTTTTACAATCATTGTAAATTCAAAAAGTTTTTTCTCGTCACGTCTTTAAATTTTAAATTTACATTTCTTGTTCCATCGAAATCCCTTAAAACGCTGCTAGCTCAGAACAATGCAAAATCACAAGAAACCAAGGGCTCCATTTTTTTTGCCAAACTCATGGTCAGAACAGTGCAAAATCACCAAAAAAAAAAAGAATGCACGCAAAAACAAATGAACTCAAGTTGCTGTCAGAAAAATAAAGAAAGCTTTTTGTAAAGATGAAAAATACAATTTTAATACTCGGCAAGAGAGCTTTTTGGCTGACTCGCTACCCTCTAAAAATAAAAAATGATCATCGTGGCCTCTTTTGGGTTGGCTGGATGAAATGTCGCACCAAAAAATTAAAAACATCAAAACCCGGCGGTAACTCATTTGATCCCCGACACCCCCGCCAAAGCAACAAGAAGTTCTTTCTTAGCCAGAAGAAAAAGGTCAGTCAAATCTTACCCGAAGATGGTCAAGTAAAAAAATTTTGTTTTTTCAAAACTACCTGTACAAAGGAAATAGATTTGACCCAAACCAAAAAAAATGACACAGCTGCTAAGGAATTAGCCGAAAAATCGCAAGTGTCTTGAATATAAATAAACCCAAGATCGTAAGAACACGACAAAAACGGTGATCTCTACCAAAACTTGGAGGTTAGCTAAAGATCAGCTTTACGAGGTTGAATTCTCAAAGAAAACGTTATCGATGAGACTACCCCTCCAGTTAGCACTAATGTTGTATCGAAGGAAAAAAACAGACGAAAAACTGAAAGGAAAAAAACACCCAAAAAAGCTTAAAAAAAAAAAAGGTTCCCATACCCAAAAAACCCCATTCCTACTTCACAAATGGAACGCTCAACCCACAT
This sequence comes from Montipora foliosa, assembly GCF_036669935.1. NCBI lineage: Eukaryota > Metazoa > Cnidaria > Anthozoa > Scleractinia > Acroporidae > Montipora > Montipora foliosa. The sequence continues at coordinate 24,577,691 of NC_090878.1, forward strand.
TAATAAAATGGTCAAAAAAACCACTAACTAACACCAGGAGATATTTTACCATGACAGGCACGCACTTGCAAAGCCATTGCCGGATATACCTGTTGGAAGTGCGCATGCGTCGTCCTGGTCAAAGCACATGGTGTTCATATCATGTCTCTGCAGATGGTACTACAAACAGGCGAAACCGTCGTGATCTGCTTGTCATACCAGGCATGCAAGTTTGAAAAAAAGGTCACGACTGGAAGCGAGGAGATACAGTATTGTGCAAAAGTAACCCAAGCGAATTTCGACGAATTCTTGGCTTTTCGTGGCTTTTCAAAGAAATTTCCCTGACTTTTCCGCGAACTTTCAAGGCATCTATTGTTTTATTCCTCCCGAACTTTCGAACGATAATTCGCAGTGGATGCTAACGAGTCACGAAATTTCGAGGGAAAGTTCGCTATTTTTGATCGTTAGCCGCGAAATTTCGGAAGAAAATTCGCTTTGGTTGTTAAGCGTTCTGATACAAACTAAGCAGCTACAGTTCCTATTTGTTGTTGAGTAAAGAGACGTAAAGAACATCTGAAATTACGGTCATCAACTCGATCAACTATTACATCGTTTGTTTGATTGTTAATGCATCCTAGCAGCTAAAAACGTCAGAGTTTCAGTACAAACCTGCCGTTTCGACCACGTGAGCAGTCAGGCAAGCAAAACTTGCACCGAGCGCCATTTGCTAGGGTAACCCCTTCATGTAACAAATCATGGCATTTCCCGCTGGGATTCCAGTCCTCGCGCGAGCGAGTGTGACGTTTCAACGCCTCGCAAACCACTTTCTCAATCATTTGCTTCTTAGCACTTACGCAGTAATCATGCCAAAATACTCTAACTATGTGAGAACTCGAATCGAGCTCTTCCATAACCAAGGCCTCCATCCAGCTGGAATATTGAAGACCTTGAAAGGTGAAGGCTTAGTTGTGAGCCTTTCAGGCATCACTCGCATGATAAAGAAACTGCGTCTTACCGGCTCTGTGGCAAATTTATCTCGCTCGACGAGACCAAGAAAGCTGTCTGTAGAAGCAAGAGCCTTCATAGATCAGCAGATGCGCAAGAATGATGAGATGACGAGCGCCAAGATCCAAAAGAAGCTGGCAAAGCGTGGAATTTCCGTGAGTTCATCCACGGTACGGAGATCGCGAAAGCAGCAAGGCTGGACTCTGCAGCGGACCGCCTATTGCCAGCTGATTTGTGACGCCAACAAAGTCAAGCGGCTGGACTTCGTGCAACGCGTTTTGGAGAGTGGAGACACTTTCCACAACGTGATTTTTAGCGATGAGTGTTCAGTTTCCCTCCAGTCGTATCGCCGTACATGCTTCAGGATGGCGGACGAGCCCACCAAGCGAACGCCAAAACCGAAACACCCGCTCAAAGTTCATGTCTGGGAAGGGATTAGCCGCCATGGTGCCACTAAGATTTCTATCTTTGATGGCATCATGGATGCTGATCTCTTCTGTAACGTACGAGACGACGCTCGTCCCATTCATCAGAAACAAACTTCCCGACCACCGGTTCATGCAAGACAATGATCCTAAACACACGTTGAGGCGAGCACAAGCTTTCTTTGAGAAGGAAAGCATTAACTGGTGGCGTACTCCTCCGGAGAGTCCTGACCTCAACCCAATCGAAGACTTGTGGCATGAACTCAAGTTCTACTTGGAATCTAAAGTCAAGCCACGCAACAAGCAAGAGCTGGTAGATGGCATAAAGAATTTCTGGGATAGGAAAGTCACGTCAGAGAAGTGTGCAAAATATATTGATCACGTTTTGCACAAGGTTGTTCCAGCTGTGGTGGAGGCCCGAGGTGCTGCAACCAAGTATTAAAAAACGGCTCTTGTAGGAGCCACTGCGCCCTGCTCCGTCGAATGCTGATTCGACATTGCACTGTAGGTCGCTAAAAACGGCTCTTTTAGGAGCCATCACATCTGATAAAAGTCAATGATAAACGATTTTTTTTGTATCACAAACAATTTTTACAGAAGTGATTTTAAATTGATTTCACAGTTAAACAGTAGAACTTATCTCCTCTGTTTATCAAGAAACGGCAAATAAAGAACTTTGTCGTTCTAAAACTGTTTCATGCGACTACAAAGTTTGGATAATGAGTTTCGTAATCGAAGTTTCATGTTCTGACCATGTGTGTCCACTTATTGGAAATTAAAATAAGCCAAAAAAAAAAGTGCTCTCTCAATGCACTTTTGTATTATTTTTTCGCGTGCTGTTTTTCTGCGCTGAGCCCCAACTAACTTAATGCCTGGAAAAGGCTAGTTAAAATACTAAGCGATACTACCCATCAAAATGTCTAATAAGTGATTTAATATCCAAATGCGTTTATTTACTTACATTTCTAATCATAAAGGTAGTGAGAACTCTGAAAATCTAAAACCTTTGTTTAGAGAGCGCACACACGTTGAAGTTCACTTTGCAAAACTTTTTCAGTTTCGTTACGCTGCTAATCTTTGAAAAATTGTTTGCGGCTGATCTCAAATGCAGGGACTCTAAGTTAGAGATGAAAATAAGCCCTGAGGGCGCTTTTTTCGATTTAAAATAACATGTTCTATTAATTAGCGCACTTTTCAGTTGTATTGAGACGGTGAGGGGTGTGATATTTATGGGGCGGGTTTGTGAATGCCGCGTGAAACCATTATTTGTTATTTTGCCATTTTTCCTCGACTAAACTTAGCGGAGGTGTGACTTTTTGGTCTGAGGGGTTTTTTGTGAACCGTTCAAGCACAGCCATGAGATATTAGCATCATTTTTTTGCAACACACGTAAGCTGCTCTAGAACTCATAATTATTTTGTCATCAAAGGCCTACTTTAAACGAAGCATGCTCCTGTTAAATCGAACGAAGCATGCTCCTGTTGAAATGATGAGTCTCAACAAACAAAAACAGAATGGTAATTTTTACATGCGCCGAATCGAATTGCCCAATTAAGTGCACTAAGTGCTAGTTCAGTTGAATATTTGACTGAACCAGTCGAATACACGACGAAAGATCGACATTTGATTTGAACGCCGAAGCTTATTCATGAATTATGTCGCGCTCAGCAGTTTTATTCCTAAGAGGCTAGAGATTGGGTGACTCTCTCACGCTGACGTAATAACGTAATAAAGTCAGCTAAATGCGTGGGGCTGAGACCGAAAACAAAAAAAGCATTTTACACGAGCGTTTGACAGCCACGAAATCATGGCTATTGATACGTTCAGAGCGTTAAACAAACTCATGTTTATCGAAATATCGAAGTACTGAAGTTAATCTGCGAAAACGAAAGAATCATTTTTGATACTCTCCCGGACAAGATTTTGTATGTGTACTACTTCGAAGTGCCACGTGGAAGAGGGATAATTTCCTACACAGCTGACATGTGATGACTACACTGATCAAAATGGGCTTATGTTTTGTCTCTTTTGGAATGAAACTAAATTCAAAGTCTTCACTCGTGGTAAGTTTTACTTATAGTTCTCATTCTTTCTGTTCGTGACTGAACTCTAGTTCGGGGGCGCGTTGAAAACCTTCTGTATATCTTTTGCGAACGTTACATGACGGGTAGATTGAACAGATCGTGTGAGGAAATTGTTGTGTCTGTTCAAAGGGAAATTTCGGGCACTGAATTAGTGAAACGATGCTTGTCATCGTGAAATTTCGTTTCGTACCGAAAGTTCGACGAAATAGCGTTCTTTGTTCGAGGGAAATTTCGCTCAAAAGGCCTTGAATAGTCACTCGAACTTTCGCGCGAACTTTCGTGGAAAGTGCGCTTGAACAAAGAACGAAATTCGCGCATTTCGCTTGCGTTACTTTTGGACAATACTGTAAAGTAAAAAACTTTTTTTGGTTTTTATCTTTTATTCAAAGAGGAGATCTTCAAACGACAGATCTTTTTTCCATCTCTCACAAATGCTCAGGTCGAGAAAAAAACAAAATGGTTTCATTACAAATCACGATGAGCACAGACGCGCCACCAATGGGGCAAGCCAAGACTAATAGACTTCAGGATTTCTCAGTAGACCAAGAGAACCAAACTGCCGTCATTCTAGGACAAAATACACCATCGTCATGTGATGAAGACTCGAGATAAATTTTTGGCCAAATAAAACCACCACCCCTCCCCCCCCCAAAAAAAAGGGCTTGCACGAGCAGGGTTCGACCATCTCCCTGAAAATGTTTTTCGCAATAAAAAACCATTTGCTACTTATTTTCTTGGTGTTAACTAAAAAAGGGAATTGGAACCTAAGGAGAATGACGAAAGGGAGAATGAGCCTATTTGAAAACCTTTCGGCCTCCCTTCCCTTGTGTTTTCTCTTTCGTTTCATGATGGCGAATATTGGGAGCTCTTGGTCCCTGGCTGGTAAGAGTTCGGGTTATTCGAAACATGTCGTTGATCCATTCAAGGCTCTTTATAGCATGAGGAAGGAAAAGATTCAAAGTATCCAATGTACGTCCTCTGCAGCAGCAAGACCTATTTCGCTTTCGATCAAAAAGAGCAAAAAAAGATTTGGCGGGCTTTACACTATTTTAAAAATAGAAGAACCGTAGCCAGGGTAAAACATATTAAAAAATTATTATAAAAAACGTTCACTGGCTATATACAGTTAAAAACTTTCGAGCTTTCGGCTGTCAGGCTACAGCCTTCAATGGAAATGAAATTTCCATTGAAGGCTGTAGCCTGACAGCCGAAAGCTCGAAAGTTTTTAACTGTATATAGCCAGTGAACGTTTTTTATAATAATTTTTTACACTATTTGTTTGGCGACGTTTATATCTTTTGTGGCAGAGATTCGACCGATTTTTGATTTTTGGAAGAGCAAAAGAATCGACCCTTTTGGCTGAGACAAAAGTTATGATTTCCAGCAGCAAAGGTACAAAATAGATCATGGGTTAGTCAACTGCAATTGCGGACAAGACGAAGAAACCCTATTGGGTTTCACCTCCTATGAGATGGGGAGCGTTTTCTCGCGGTACTATCATCAAACGTTCCACGAGTATCAAAGTGCGACCACTGCGGAAGAGAAAACAGAATTATCTTGCCTCATTGTTCCGAGATCATGATAATGTACAAAAATTTGAGAAGGAAAAGTGGATTTTTAAATTTATCTGAAATCAAGAATCCTGAAATTACAACCAAACGGCTCGCTTATCATTTTTCACTTACAAACTACGAAGTTTTCGATCAGTACGCCCATTCATACAGTTGTGAATTTTGTGGTCAGATCTTTCAACTCATGAAAGAATACAAATTACACAAGCGACGCGGCGCCTGTCCGAAACATCCAAGACACCACTACCACCAGTAGTGGAATTGTCAACCTCAGAAGAAGCTGGTGGGGTGTTACTTCGGCGAGCGAATGTGTTTCGCCACGCCTTTGTTAAAGTGGCATTTGGATCAAGGTCTTTTGTCTCGGGTCTTCATCTAATTCTTCCTGGGTATCAAGGGAAAGAAAATTATTGGCAATGTTATATCAAGTCGAAGAAGAAGAAGAACTCAGTGAACCAGAAGAGATGGAATCAGCCAGCGAGGATGAAGAAATAGATGAAAGACAAAAAAATAAAAGACTAATTGAAGTGTTCCTTCTCATGCACATTAGACCAAAGTTTGAGCGGGCCAAAATAGGTGCTGGACGCTGCCGATTAATCTTCGTCGTCGTCTTCTGGAGGCATCAAAATCGGAGACTATTTGGGAGACATGACGGATGTCCCCATTAATACACGCGCCAACCAAGAGTATGTGGGGGAGTGATTAAGGAAAGAATGGTAAGAGCCGGAGCAGATGAAAGTGGAGGAGGAAAAAGAGTTTCAGAGCTGGTAAGTTTGTTTAGTGGAGAAGAAGAAGAAAAAAGATGCCTCCTAAAAGAAGCTTTCAAGAAGAAAATGGATTATGGACTTGCCCGTAGTCGTCGCCAACCCACTGAATCCATTTTCTAAAGTGGCTTGTAAAGTCACCAAAGGTCACCAAAACTCTTTTTATCAAGATGTATACAAGAGGACAGGATTCGTTTGACCATAGAATCAGACAGCAGAATTAAAGGAGGATTCTGGACAACCAAGTTCCCTGGCCGTTTGGTTCCTGCATGAGGTCCATGCATGACATACCCCGTCAGAGCCCGATGTCGATGTTGTCAGACTTCGGAGACCTTATCCGATATTGCCGAGGTAAATACCCATCACTTTCGATGTCCGCGTTGTGGTGAATCATTCACTGAAAAGAAAAGTTTGGATCGGCATTTCTGTCGTAAACATTAGGGCAAAACAGGAGTTAGTAACAATGAGTGGTGGTGAAGAATTAGTTGTGTTTGAAAATCTACTTTACCCTCTATGAGATCGAGGTTATAGATGACAGAGTTTGTTCGATCGTACGAGTGTGAGTTTTGTGGGCAGGTGTTCACTTTGCTTAAAGATTGGAAAGATCATACACGGCGTGGCGCGTGTCGAAAGCAGGATTCTCAAGAGGTTTTCAAACGAGGACCGTACCAACCATCTCCCACCGTATTCGGCACATGGATGGTTTAAAACTAGATGAGAAAGATGCCGTTGTCGTCTATCGAGGTGATTTAGATCACTAATTCCGAAGGGTTTATTCGACAAAGGGAATTTGGGGATGAAGCAAAACCTTGTGCTGGTGTCAAAGGAGTCAATGCTAATGTTGTCTACCTTTGGGCGACCAGTCAACGCATGCCTGTAGGATTTCCTACGGTTTGGCCTTTGGTTGAAGATCCCAAAACTGTTCCCTTTCATCTCCACACTTTACAGAGGAGTCATGCGTGTACCTTGCGAATGGAGATTGAAGACATATTACTTACAGTTTTGACGAAAAGGATGAACAGGAAGCTGAACTTCGACGTCGAGAAGGGTTTTAATTCCCAGTTAAAAGGAACCACCATGACCGAATAGGAACACAAAAAACTCAAGGAAGAGACATGGGACAAACACAATATGAAGACCTGTCGTGAATTGTGTGACCTTTATTTGTATGACCCCACAGGAGTGAAAGGGGATTGGCAATCTCGGCAGCGCTTATCACAGACTGGGGCTAGGTGGATGCATGGCTTCGAAGACGCAGCTGGACAGGGAAGAATATAGTAAACTTATGACACTGGTAAGATTGTTTCACAAGATCAATGAACTGAATCAGCGGAGACAATGCAGAGCGGTGACCCACATTGGGAATCCAGAATAGTTTTTAGCATAATTCAATCTCCAACAACAACAACTTGAAGAACCACCACCATGAAGGAATGAAACTGGTGGGAAACTCCGGGTATGGGAAAACAGCCACCAACCAGAAAAGGCAGCGGGATTATATCATCACCAATCTCGAAGGGGGCAGCAAAGATGATCAACCAACGCCAGTTTCGATCTAAGACGCGTTTAGGATGGTTGCCCGAGACGGAGACTTTAACAGAACGAGAAGAGAGATTACAACCAAAAGGCTGAATAACAAAGACAGGAAACTCACGTGTCGCTGAAAGGGGAACACAGAAGAGGCCAGTGTCTCCAATGTAAGTAAATTTTGTACTACCAGCACATTACCGTTTTTTCCTTGGCTCAGCCACGAAGCAATGTTGAAAGTGGTGGAACGAATACTTTAATCTTCTTCGGGATGGAATGGTAGGTGGTCCCTCACTTGTATTCCACAGATACCATGGAAAGAGAGAAGAAAGATTTTCCATCAAGAAAGAGAAGAAAACACAACGCAAAAAAGGGTTTGACATTCTCACGGACACGATGCGCCATGTCGGACTGGATAAAACTAAAAGAGGAGATTCTTGGTGATGAAAAGCATGTGGAAAATGGCTCGAACATTGGTCAAAATAGAAAAAGTTCCAATTCGGATAACAACTACATCGGTGCGAGCATCCCGAGGCATTTGCCACTTAATGTGATGACTCAGAATGGTGATCATTCCATGAAAGAAAAGAATTTCAATTTGGATGAGCCCAAAAGAGAGAAGAGACTTGGGTTGCGTGGTTTACCAGTTGATGGGTGGGACCCTCTTTGTTCTAACTCCAAAGGAAAAGCAGAGTTTGAACAGTGGTACGATGGAACATCCAGATGAATTGGAAGTCGAAGTACACTGTGATGGTAATATTTTGAGCAAGTGAGTATAGCGCTCGTTTGGACGCGGGTAAGGATAAAGGCAAAAAAAATTTTGGAACGTTCTCCAAGTGACCTGTTGAAGATTTTTTGCCAATATTTTTTGCCAACGTTTCGATCGAAGTGAAAGACTCGTCCCTCACCAAGCTCCCTAGAGACATCAAAAAGATTGAAGAGTTTGATCATAACGGTGTGGGGAATCATAATCCTCAACGCGCTGCCGGAGCCATCGAACGACTCCGTGACTATGATTGGGAAGCTAACACGGATTCTGATATGTGCGGGTTGAGTCCATCGTATGAAATGGTACAGAGCACTGGGTGACGCATACTGGTCCCTGTGGTCTCTCAAGTGGAAAATTACATCCCGTTAAATGTGTACGATTCCAAAGATCCACAGACCGGTCAGGTCACGTGCTCACATTTTTCGAAGTCAAGGCACGACATAGAATCATATGTTTGTCTGACTACTCTCTTTGATTTCTGATCGAGAGTGAAGGCCTCTCATCTTTTTTATGAGAGGAGAGTATGATCTATTTCCAGATGAAAAAGATGGATGAAGGTGAAGATGAGGTAGGTTGGTCACGACGAGTGTATGAAGAAGTGCTCGAACAAGCCCTTACAAAAAACTTTTTGGCGTTGCCTGAGAATCGAAACAACTACGAGTTTTACAGAACCAATCTTTGTTCCCCTCAGAAACCCCTTATATCAAGATGCTACCTCGCGAATGGAGATAGAATGGTTGATTTTTATGGTCGAATTGTACCCAACCAAATATTCAACATCTAGGGAATTATGGTCTTTAAAAGAAGGTCGGAGAACGTGGGGGCCAAGAAATATAATTTACCCCAGCAGATTGCGTTTGCTGTGTATCAATACACCAAACGGCGCATGTGTGAGTTTTATTATGATTTTCTCGACACGCACCTCGATCACCACGACTTCCAGGTAATGGAAAGGGGCATGAAGAAAGAACCACAGACGTGTGGTGGTGGTGGTCGAGTTACGCCTGGAATAGAGATAAATGTCCGAAAAATTGAGTGACTAAAGAAAGAACAAAGATGTTTTTGAAAATCAAAGGAAGATGAAAATCGATATGTCAAGGGAAACTATGATCTGCTTCCAAACGAAGATGAGAAAGGTTGGTCTCGTCGAATGTATGAGGAGACATTGCAAGGGATCCAGAACAGTTTTTAGCTGAATTCAATCTCCAACAACATAACCAGTTCTTTGGTTATTTGTAGTCGATGCAAATTATCTTACCTTGCTGTTGAAGAATAACTTGAAGAACCACCACCACCATCAGTCGTTGAAGTATTGAGAGAAGGAGATGCGGCGCCCGTAGGTGCTCAAGTTGTGGTTAAGACGCTCATAGAAGAGAAAAATGAAGTTCCGTTGCAACCAGAATCCGGCACTGAATGGGAAGTACCCACCGGACAAAGAGTGTCCACATCGTAAGAAATCCTATTCAGTTGCCACCATTGGTCCATCGATGACAGGCCCGGCCAACGCGACCCCAAAAAGCCTCGTGACTTTCGGTGATTTATATCAAGAGACACTCAACAAGATCGAGTATTTGAAGCATTTTTTGGGCTCAGATAAAGTTGAGTGAGAAGTGGCGATTCGTTCCGCGTCGTCAAGGAGCAGCTCAATACTTACACGTGTGGTAATTGCAGACGAGTTTTGCCGATTTCTTTGGCGAAAAGAAGGGAGCAGATGAAGAAGAGTCGATTTCTGAAGATCTCGAAAGTAAACTGAATTTTTGAGCTTGCTTTCCAATAGCGGCAGCCCCATCTTAGTGGATGTTCTTGTGCTTGCATGTGGAACGAGAAGTGGAGTTTCAGCGATGAGGAGGAGAAATTCGGTCGTTTTTGAGTCTTTTAATCATAAAATCATTTTAGGTTACGAGTCCGAATCAGTGTCTTTGTGGTCTGCTGATTCTTTTTTGAGCCTGTGTGTCTTACAAAGTACCCCTCGAAGAAGAGCTCTGATCGATTCAACACACATGTAGTTTTAAGGACCCCATTTGCTGGTTCGAGGATAACAAAATTGGGTGTGGGTACGACCCTTTGGAGTAAAATTTGGGTAAGAAAAAGAAAATCTGAAAAAGGGTCGTTTTTTTGCCCGTGTTGATTGAGAGAAATGGAGGAGGAGGAGGAGGAAGTAATGAAAGAAGAAATGGAAGCTGAAGTGATTCTGAGAGAAGCTGAGGATAGTGCGGTACTGTATCAAGTCAAATGTCACAATTTGGAAAAGTCCACGATGCAGACCATCTATGTGTATGCTGGACTGGAGGGGAAAGGTCCATGTTTACGCCGAATTTACTGGTGTATTCACGGTCGGATCAAAGAGCAGAGACGACGACCGTTTTGAGAGGGGAAGATTGTTGCGAGCGATTTATTCGTGTGTTGGATGAGATCGCCGATGGTGCCAAAGATCCTTTGACGCAAAAACCAGCCTTCAACCTATTGTGGTCTTGTTCCATAACCTCCAAGCTTTCGATTCATACTTTATTTTACACGAATTGGATCGATAAGGTAGAACAGTGATGAATCTGTCGACAGTGGCAACTAAAGTGTTAGCGTTTTCTTTATTTTCCAAGTTAGGAAAGAAAGATTTCCTTCAAGGACCGTTAGGAGGTACAAAAGAAACTGAATAACCCCATCCAAGATTAGATGGCTGAAAAAGATCATTTCCAATTTACTCGCACAGAAAGTTGCATCATGAAAGTTCATCGGCGGCGGCGGCAGCAGAAAAATATCTTACCTGGCTCAGTTGTCGTTTTACCGAAAGATTATGGTATTGAAGAAGTCAAGAAAGCGTTCTTTCCTCATCGTTTTAATTAAACGCACCAAGAGTATGTGGCCAGGGAAAGAATGGTATGAGCTGGTGCAGATGGAAGTGGAGGAGGAAAAAGAGTTTCAAAGTTGGTACGAGAGGCAAGTTTGATTTACAGAGAGAGTTGCAAGAATATGGCACGAGTCGGATGTTTTGGACAAAAGAGGCTAAAATGAGCCCAAACACATCGAAATGACCAATTGGCGGCACGGGTGTAGAGAGTATTATGGTTCCTGTTGGAACAAGAAGCCGTGGAATTCTGACTGAACATATGCATAGTTGAATGATACCACAGCGAGTGACTAAGACTCGTGATTCACCACACCTCTGGTAGACCAGATCCAAAATACGGTTGCCAAATCGCTCGAAGACTTATCCCTCCGTGTCGGATATATGCTGCTTGCAGCTGCATCGTGTAATCCGGACCAGGACCAACTTTCTTCAACCGAAAACCGCGATTTTCATGGTCACCCTCTTTCATTACGGTTTTGACAAGAAGGATAAACAGGAAGGTGAACCAAGAGTCTCACTGTTTAGCTACGTCTTCTATGGAAAACGAGAAAAACTGTTGTTGCAACACCGCATAGTCTTGGTCGACTAAGATCTGGGAACGAGAATTTATTGTGATGTGAGAGTGCGAGTGATTAGACAAGAAACAGCAGCCTCAGTAGGATGCAGGAGAGGGAACAAACCGCGGATTCCGTATGAAAATGCCTCAATCAAGTTTACGGGATCAAATCAAACCAATTTGGTAGGTTCGTTGTTTCCTCGATCAGTTATATGAGCTGATTTTAGAAAGCAGCTGCGATGGCTAAGGCGAGGCATGGTTTTTAGTGAGGCAACAACAAAGCCCCGCACCCCGTTCATTTTGCTGTAGAAGGACGATGAAAATTGAAAGGATTGGCTGAAAACTGAACTGAATTGGTTCATTTAACCCTTTAATTAGCACCAGTCGGTGCGAAGTCGAAGAAGATTTTCAACAAGTCAAGGCAACATGTGGAAATGGAGATAACATTCGTTTCAGTATCGAATCAGACACTAGGATGCAAGGAGGACTTTGGAAGTGTTTTGAGAATTTAAAGATTTGTTATTTTTTTAGGAGTGATCTTTTTGATGTTTTTACCGGCTATTCCATCCACATCAGCCGATTTGACAAAGGAGCTGTGAATATTTGGGAGCGTGCATTGGACGTAAAGATGCCGGATTGCCCACATTGTAAGAAGAGTTTCCCATTAACAAAGACTCTCAATCGCCATATCCGAGAGAAGCATAAAGAACCCAAGTTTCGCTGTGAGAATTGTGATACTTCATTCTCCACGAAAAAGAGTTGGGTAAAACATCGTGAGAGAGGCAAGTGTCCACCAAAAGAGGGTCACAAAAGAAAACAAGTGTGTGGGTGAGGCCAGTGATGAACCACCTGCTAAAAGATTAACACAGTAAGACGAAGGGGGCAACATTTTGCAAGCCCAAGGTAAAGACCATATTAGCCAACGGGCTGGAAGGTAAGTAAGTGGTTTAGTCGTTTTCTTCGGCCTCGTCCAAAAACAGCAGCCTGGGTACCGTGTGGCAAAATAAAAGACTCTCGTTTTACCTTAAAAAAATATTTTTCGGAGTGTTCCTGTCCAACGTTGAGCTAGACAGAGATGCACCAACTCTTCGAATGCGAGACGTGTCACGAAAATGGTATGGACAGGGTAATGTATGTTCCCTGGCAGCAAAAAACTCCCGTCAAGACACACCTGGTGTCGAATGTAAGACCTGTGAGAGGACCTTTTCCCACTGAGTTCCCTTTGGATGCAATTCGTGACGACAGGCTATGCCTTTAAGATGACTACGTGGAAGAGCTTTAACAAAAACATCGTGAACAAAACTCAGTCACCCATGTTTACATTTTCTTTTTTTTTTATAGCTGTGTTCTTGTATTTTGTAGATTCATGATGGTGCAATAAGAAAGTTCAAAGAATCGCCGTTTAAGTGCCATAGATATGGGAGATCAGTTATTAGCAATTCTCATGCCAAAGATCCAGAGGCAATGCCCAGCGAAGATTCGTTCGTGAGTCTCAAAGCGACTCACAGAATCCCAGCAACAAGGAAAATAAGTTCGAAAGACGGTAAAAGGTCAGAAGCCCTGTGAAAAGACTTGTGAACTCGATCGAGTAGGGAAATCAGAGAGAGAGTGAAGAGCCCTGAGAAATGCAAGTAAAAACTCAACAAAGCAAACATCAGAGATTTTAGTTTATGCTCAAACCATCATCTGAACAATACAGCATGAAGCTGCAATGCTGGCTACCTTTCAGACATTCCAGTTTGGACGAAATCAATCACGGTGACCCGACTTTGGCTGTGATCGGCGGTTTTTCTTCTTCCGGGTTGGTGCAATATCCGTTTAATATTAAAGGGGGCAGTGTCACTCCTGTCTTTAGAAAGAAACCAAAAATTAAATATGAATAGCTCTTTGGGCCAGAACTATCACCCCAAAGCGAAAGAAGATCCAGTAAAAAAAGCTTATTTTGCAAAACCTCAACCCATATTCAAAAATGTGAACATGACCGTGACATGCTGGAACCCGCTGTGTTGCCCAAGATCTGGGCCTGAAATTTTTTCTTCGTGGATTATTCGGTGAAATGGAAATCTTTATATACTACTGCAAAAAAATTTTATTGGAAACTCATTCACGGGGAGGAGGCGTCGAGTGGCAGAGGCGGCCACTGCATTCTTTTTTGATTTGGATGTTGCCAAAGAACGCCATAGCCTCCGGATGAACAACTTTCAATGTCAGTGTCGCCACACGAGATGGGTCTGGAAAGGAATGCCATCGACTTCTGGAGTCCCCCTGTTGGCATTGTCGGATGCGTTTTTCAACAGAGCAAGACTTCAAAGTCATTTAGAGACACACCCTAAGTGTCCGTAGAGTCTGAATCGATATAAAAATGAGGCAACACTAAGGAAACACATCGAAGATGAGCAAAGACATCAAGTTGTAGAAATATATCGAAGATTCCCATTGGCCTGTGAAATGTGATATTTGCCAGAGAGAGTGTATGGGCGGTGTGGCATCCCCATTTGGTTTTTCTAAGAGATGGTAAAACGAAATAAATCCTTCCATCAGGTGGTTTTAATGTTGTTGGTGGTGGTGAATGGAATATGTGGGCTCTCGTGAAGAGTTTGGATCTCAGACTTATGAAGTGGAGTTATCCAGGAAGTGGAAGCCGCACCCAGTTCTTTCGTGAGTTCTGGAATGGGCCTAAAAATGGGTCGTCGATATATATCCTTCACACAAATAAGAAACTCGATCCATTCAAGCAAGCGTAGCTGAAAGGTATAGAGAAGAACTAGGGGCAAAACTTATGAAGTAACTAGTGGGTGAGAATCGCACATCTTCCAAAACCTGTCGGCGGAGCCAAACCTTTTTGGCGTTGCCTGGTCATCGAGACATCTATACGAGTTTTACAGAACCAACTCACTCACGTTTGGTGGCATGTCAAATACATGGACAGATAGTACGAGCCAAAGTAAACTGAAAGGGGTTAATTAAAGTTTGTGTAATAGAACTGTTCATTTGAGTTTAATTTTTGGAGTTAGAACGCATTGGGCGCGAAGTGAGAGATGAGAAAAATCGTCCAGCAAGACAAGTCAGATGATGATGTTTCTGCAAGTGACGCGTTCGACTGACACGAGTAAAGTTTTTTCTCTGCGAAATCAAAGACAAAGAAGTCTAAGCATTTCACTAAAAGTGATCGAGCTTTATCGAATTGGAAGGTGTGGTCGGTGGCCCCTCCCTCATATTCCACAGGTACCCACGAAAAGGAGGTAACCAAGATCAGAGAACATGAATTCTGAGAGAAGACGAAAAACAAGCTGAGAGGTACATGAGAGGGGAGTGTGACTTACTACATGGTTCGATTCACCAGCCGCCATGACCGTAAGTTGTGGTAGAAATAAAAAACAGAAAAGAGCGCACCTAGTACGAGTTCAGAGGGATCGATATGAGTCATGTCCGTCCCAAGCTTAGTCAGCCAAACAAATCGTGGGTTGTGACTGTAACGCCCTCTATTTAGACTGCGGTACGAACGAGATGTCCATAGGTTTTGCCAAGTGATGAGATGTTATGAAAGGCCCAGGAGGCTAAAGTGTCGTAAACTCTCTCCTCAAAAACGAAATGACAGCGGTTTGACGAGGATACAAGCTTAAAAAACAAAAGAAGAAGAAGATTCTCCATTTACAAAAGAACAAAAAAACAATTGGGAGTCAAAACTTTTTTTCCCTATGAAGATTTCAAAGATTTTTCTTGGATAAATGAAAACATTTTTCCTGAATTCTCCAACGAGCGAGGGATTGTTGATCATCTCAAAAAGCTTTAGCAAGGTTGAAATGGCTTTATTCTTTTGTCGACTCGATCAAATAATCGAACACGAGATGGCTTTTCAAAACGCTTCTACTGAGCTAAAGGAAGAGACCAGTGGAAAAGATGATCCCAGAGTTGACGCGGAATGTCGACCCACAGTTCAACAGCAACAACTCAAAGCATTGAATTAAATTAAATCGAAGGGAAATTCGGTACTCCACCACCGAATCCATAAAAAAACAAACATTTTTTTAAATTCGTGTCTTCATCATTTCGTGAGAAAGTTCGTGCCGAAAAAAAATCCAATTTTTCACCATTTCCTCGGGAAGAGAGAGAGTTGTGTTTTTAAACCCGATGAAAAAGCAAGTTTGAACAGCATTTACAAATGATGGTGGGCTATATAACACACATGGAAAAAGAGAGAGAACTATTTATTCCTTGTCTTTACAGACAGAGTGAACAGAAAAAAGCCGAACGTCGAAGATGGATGAAATCAAAAAGGTCATAACATCGATTTTTAAAGTCGTTTTTCATTCTCCTCAGCAAGAAGATGAAAGGCGTGAACATTGTCGGATGAGCAAAAAACATCAAAAAAAGAGAAGAACACACTTTTGGTTTGTGCTACGGCAACCAAATCATCTTTTTTTCTCCCGAGGTGAAGTGATGACCGCCTCGAGCTTCTTCGTTTTTACCGATGGGAGCACAGGACCACCCCGCGTAAAAAAAAAAAGTCGCTTGCGGAAAACAAACTGAGAATCTTGTAAACAGATCTTATTTAAATAAACGACCACTGTGATCCATTTAAAAAGAAAAGAAATCCCCTCTAAAAGCCTAAAAAATAACCAATCAATGAAGAGTAAAAAGCCACTGTTCTACAGACAAAAACTTTTTAAATAAAAAATCCCGATTCACATCATGGCAGACACATCAACAACCCAAAAATGATGTGGCAAAACTCATTCCTTTGCCAATGTTAAATCCGACGATGAATGAACCGACAAATGTGAAAGTGTTCGAACGGGGTGGCAGGCAGGGAGTCTTTCTTATTCGATGACCAAAAAAACCAACCTCGTGAGGAAAACGCATGCCAAATCTCGAGATGATTAAAAACAAAAACTTCCAGTGCATAAAACCGGTCGAACTAAGTGGCACTGAAAATCCCAACCACCAAAGGCGGCGATTTGACAGAAATTTTCCTATTTTAAAAAAAAAACCAAATTGCCTCAGATCTAAAAAATATATTCACTGTGCATATTGACCCGTCGACGGACGAGGGGCATTCCAATCGCAAGCATAAATAGGGGCGGCCATCTTCCAGCCTTCTCATTGAAAAACCCTAACTCACTCTAACAAATCATTCGAGACGCGTCGAAAAAACTGTTAATTAATTAACACAAGACCACAGCATCAGAAAAGCCAAAAGAAATTCGTGGTGTTTTTTTCTTCCCACCATAGCCATAAAAAAATAAAACCAAGTAAAGCCAGACGAATGATGGAAAAAAAGTCATTGGCACTCGCCGGCTGGTGGCCGTCGCTGCTCAAATTCTCCTAACCATTCAAAACAAACAACCAGAGACTATGAGGTGCTTAATTAATGAATCCGATGTGTGAAAAAACTCTCAATGATGAAAGAGTGAAATATCGTCATCGCTACGTGAACAGATCCTTGTTGAAAAACTCGACCGATCTGATTGCAGCAAAAATAAAAAACAAATGGAGCCAGGTGCTGTTGCGACGATTTAAAAGAATCCTCGAACTAGCAAGCAAAGAGTACGAGGAACTTTGCCCAAAAAACTACTAACTAAACTTTTGGAGTGTGCTGATGGCAGCCACCAGCCAGTAACGAAAAAAAATCAGTTGTCACCAAACGAGAAGCGCCCAAAAAATTTTCTTTCTTCTTTAAAACCCTTTTTGTTTCTAACAACGACTGTGAGGTAGAACATGAACAAACCCTAACCCATGAACAAAGGAAACAACTTCAACACTAAAAACTTTGTAGCTGTAGAATTCGACCAAAAAAAAAAGTTTTACGGCTTACGAAGCGTCTCCAAAGATAATCTAAAATCTTCCGCAAACGACAAAAGCGAAACCCCCTATCCTGATGTGAGGGAGATGATTTTGGATCTCTTTTTTTTTGGAGGGAGAGACAAACGGCAAACGGCCCTAAACCCAAAAAAACTCCCTTGCTCTCGAAATTTTTTTCTCGATTTTATAGAGGTCACCGCAGCTCATTTCCATGCCGTCGGAAAAACAACCTCGGAGACTGCAAAGCGCAAAGGTCAAACTTTTTCTGTGAGAACTCCCTATCCTTACTTGGTTTTAATTTTTCCCAAAAAAAAGGAACCCACCACATCATCCGCAACTTTGCAAGGGATGACATCGCTTTCACGGAGAACCACGACAAGCTTCACCGTTGCGCTTTGAGTCTCCTCCAAATAAACCCAACTTTTTTTGGAACCCCATCGAGCGACCTCTAAATGAATCTGTCAAATCTTGTAAATGCTAAAAAAAGAGAGAGATGATTTTTTTCTCCTCACAAAAGAAGAACGTCCTACCACTCTTTTACCTTTCTTCTTCTTGGACTCTTCTTTCTTCATTACAATGGACAGCGCGTTTTTTTTTCATTGGCATCCTCACTACGATCGACGAAAAGCAAAAGTCGCCGCAAGACAAACTCTAAAAAATCTTTTCCATCTCGATTTCAAAAAAAGAATAAAAAAAGATCACATCTGACAAAGCAAGCACAAACTCGTCGTCGTCGTCGATTCAGTTGGTTTAACCATCGTCTCCTCTAATGCTAAAAAAAAATTTCTCATGCTGGCAAGGCAATTTTTTTTCTTTCTTCTTCACTTGGCCACCGACGATCGATTTCTTTTTCTTTTTCGTTTTTCTCGGGTCTTGATAAAGTAACGCCATAACATCAAAAAACCAACCACGATTCTTCTGGTCTAAGCACATCTGTGAGTGTTGGATGAATTTAAAAATTTTTTTTTTGATCTGGCGGTAAAAAAGCCCCATCCATCTGCTAAACAGTAAATAAACGAGTCAAATGACAGGGAGCCGCAAAATGAGCAGTAAACGGAAGTTTTTAAAAGCCACCGACACTTGACCAAATGGATAATGGTTAATGGCTTGCCCGAAATCCGGCAGTGCCCATCAAAGAAGCCATTAAAAAATAAATAAAAGAAAAATTTTCAAACATGGCAGAGCTCTTTATTTAAAACACCAGTTTTTCAAGTCATCATATAAAAAATTTGTGATCTCCACTCCATCCAAAGAGAAAAAATGGTATTTGGCCTTTGGATAATAGACAATATTAGCAGAGAGAACCCCGTTTTGTAATTCTCGTTTGACAAAAATGACTCGTCCAAAAAAATTGAGAGTATGGCGCTCTACCTATGCAAATGTGAAATGGGATCTAATAATAAAAAGAGAGATGATAAACGCCTTGCAAAAACATGTGGACGGAAGTGTGTGACAGCAGCTTGTTTGAGCACCAAAAAATTGGCAAAAGCCATTTATCACAATCCCCATAGGCAAGGAACCTCATCTTGCCGAAAACACCAACGACTCGAGAGACATTCGCCGAACGACAAGATTTTTCATCGCATCCTGATGGCGACCCCCTCGTTTTTAGCCGACAACAAGGAAACAAAAACCAACCATAAAAAAGGTATTAAAGATGAATAGCTGTTTTTTGGGGGGATGATTTAAAAGGCATTTTAAAAAAAATATTTATTTTAATCCTTCTAAAAATTTCAGATGATGGCGTAATAGCTATCGAAAGGCAAGTTGTCCACCGATTCGAACAGAGTGTTTCTGTGTTCGGTGGTAGTGGTAGTCGTCATTCTAACAACAACAACAACGACAACGAAGCATGGCAACGACGATGAACCGTGTTTTCCAAACACCAAACTGACACCTTGGAAGAGATGTTCTGCAGCACAAAATACCCCTCTTTTATGGAAGGACACGAGCTGGCCATCCAACTCAACTTGAGCAAAAAGCAAATCAAAACGTGGTTTCAAAATAGAAGATCTCGATGGCGCAAACTCCAGATGCCACAACCGACCCAAATCCCCTTGGCGGTGGCAACTGCAAGAAACACGAGGTGGTTTGTAGTAACCTTCCCCAAAAAAGACGACAACAACAACAAACCCAAAACCCCTTGGCGGCAGCTACACCTCCTCCTCTAGCCTTCGAAGCACCAAGTCTACCAAAAAATCCCTTGCCTTGCCCTAGACCAGTGGGGGATCCGTGCTACGGTAGCCAGCTCTTGCAAATCATTCACCAAAAGACGACTCCGACTGTTTCGGCGGCGGCGGCGGTGGCGGGCAATCCTTTGGTCATGAGAAGTGGTTATTTTTCCCCAGTTGCTGCTCCCCTGAACTACTCGAACTAATCGATGATGATGATGAAAGAGAAGGCATCGAAACAAGCAAGCCCGACTTTGCTGTAAAGACCTGTCGTCATTTTTTCTTTTTAAAATTTTTGGTTAGTATGTATTAAAAAATAAAGAAGAACATCAATAAAAGGCCCAGTCGAACGGGCTTTAATGGTCGTGAGGTTTGTTTTTTTGTATTTAAAAAAAATCAGCTTGGTCATATCGATCACCAAAGAAAGGGGAGGATAAAATTTTTTATTTACCCTTTCAGATTAGATTACAAAGAATCAGCTAAACACCAAAACTTCCCCCTCCAACAAAAAAAAATTTTATGGTAAAAACCCATTAGCCAAGCGTTAAGAGTTTTTTGATTAAAAAACGATTGATTAATGGGTTTAGGCTCCTCCTCTTCACGACACCACGATGACAGCTGAGCTCCATTAAAGAATTTGAGATCCAAAAAATTTTTTTTTTCCTTTGGAGACAAGATGACTATCGGCAAGTGGCTTTAAAAAAAAAAAAATTTTTTCTGGCTACCATTATTTTTTATCCTAGATGAATCAACAGCCATCTAATAACAAAGTTGGTTCGATTCGTCAGCAAACGACAGCTGAGCGGCTTTTAATTAATTTTTGAATGAACCCCCATTTGGACGACCGCCGTGGAGATAAAAATAAAAAAAACCCTGCCAGGATCGTTTTTCACCAAAAGCCCAAAATGTTTCTTTTAGGGACAAGCCATTGGTGGAAAACTCGATCGAGGAATTACCGTCGATCGGCCGTCCACGATGTCGTTGCTGTTGCCGCCGCCAAAGAGCGACATGGATGGATTTTTTGGCTTACGTGGACTTTTTCTTCTTTAATGAACTAGCCGCCGTCGACCATCGAGAATCTTTGTTTGTTTGTTTGCGTTTTTGATGACGACGACGCTTTTGAACCTGCCTGCCTGCCTGCCTGCCCTGAGTGGTTTTTTCCTCTTTTCTTTCTTTCTCACAAAACTAACCGACCGGCCGCCAAAGATTTTGGAATCCTCCATAGCTGGCCGGCGGCAGCAGCAGCACTGACTGAAAGAAAGACGGAAAGAAACGTGGCAGATGGATGGATCGATGGAAATCCAAAAATGATTGTAATCGTTGTCGTCCAAACAAATCTTTATTTCTTTCCACTGTGGCTGCTGGAAAACTGGTTAAATTAAATTAATTTACTGGAAAACTGGAGGAGCTAACTGGAAAAACTGGCTAACTGGTTAATTAACTGGTTCACTGATCGACTGGCTTGTTTGCTTGCTCACTTGCTGGTTAACTTGCTCGCTCGCTTGCTCATTAACTGGTTAACTGGCTCACTTGCTTGCTTGCTCGCTCGCTTGCTAGCTTGCTGGCCTTGCTTGCTTGCTTGCTGGCCTGGCTTGCTTGCTGGCCTTGCTTGCTTGCTGGCCTTGCTTGTTAACTGGTTAACTTGCTTGCTTGTTAACTGGTTAACCTTGCTAGCCTTGCTTGCTCGTTAACTTGCTGGCTGGCTGGCTCGTTAACTGGCTTGCTTGCTTGTTAACTCGGCCGCTGCCGCCGCCGCATCTTCTTCTTCTAGAAAGTTCTAGAAACTCGTACCCAGGCCACCGCTCGTCGGTTTTTTTTTTTTTTCTATTTCTTTCTCGGACATGGATTACCAGGCAGCAGTTTATTTATTTATTTATTTATTTATTTAACTGGAAACGTGAGCATTTTTTTAATTAACCCTAGCAGCAGCAACGGTGCTGTGCGCACGTGTCACGCCGTGCCTAAAGTGGATTACGTGACACCTTCTTTTTTTACCAAGGTCAAGGTCACTGTCATCAGCTCGCATCTTTGGTCTTAATAAAAAAATTTCTCGATCAAGTTCAAAAAATACTTTTAAGCAGCAGCAGCAGCAGTTAAAATTTAATTAACTAGCTAAAGTTCGGTACTTACAGTACCTTTGGCTGCGCACGTTTGTTCGAATTTAGTTAGAGAACGAAATGGATACGTTTGGGCTGCGCCCTTTTTTCCGAATTTAGTTAGAGAATGGGCCACGCCCTAAAATTCTCTCTCCAAATTTCGGCCTTTGGCTCACTCACTTATGCCAAAGAGGAAAAAAAAATTATTTATTTCGGTACTTACAGTTCTTTGGGCTGCGCCGGTTTGTCCGAATTTAGTTAGAGAACGAAATGGGTACGTTTGGGCTGCGCCTTTTTGTCCGAATTTACTTAGAGAATGGGATGAGTACGTTTGGGCCACGCCCTAAAACTCTCTCTCTTCCAATCAAATTTGCGAAATCTCGACCAATCAGAAGGCTGGATTTAGGTCACCTGACATCAAAACAGGCCTGTCCGAATTTAGTTAGCGAATAACTGTTTTGGAATCTACATCCACAAAAGACTGTACCCCTTTTTCAAAAGTGTACAACTTTCTCTAACTAAATTCGGAAAAAACTCACAAATCCCCTCAAATCTGGGTCTAGGGGGACGAAATTAATTAGAGAATTTCGGACAAGCGGTTTCCGTGAACGTCCGCATACCTTTCATACATTTTCCCAATACTGTGGGGGGGAGGGGGGGCAGCGGCAAGAGTTTCAAATCGCGATTTTTTCTTAGGCCCCTTTTTTTTACAATTTTTTTTATTTTTTTTTGGGATTTTGGCCAAAATGGGTGCAAATGCCCCCAAAATCCTCGGCCAACGCCCAAGGAACTTACAGTGCAGCCTTTTGACAGGAAATTGTAGAGTTGGCATAAATTTAAAAGGAATCAAATTTTGGTCAGGTGACCTAAGTCCTGCATTCTGATTGGTCGAGAGCAAAAATCTCACCTCTGCCCCCCCCCCCCCCCGTATACTACTAGTGGTTTGGAAATTCTACCATGCACCACCATCTCCCAGGTCTTAGTGAGATTTAGTTTCATACGGTTTCTAACCGCCCAGTGTTGAATGCTGTTGACCTCAATGAGAGAGTGATCTTGATGTGCGGACACAGGTACGCTTAGTGTAAGATCGTCAGCATATTTTAGTAATAGATTGCGCTCCGGATAAACCGGTCTTATATCGTTTACAATAATAGAAAACAATATGGGCCCGAGGACAGTACCTTGCAGTACCCCTCTGTTAATGCTAACAAATTCGGTGACAAAGCTGTCCACGACTACTCTCTGTTTCCTATTGCTAAGAAAACTGACAATCCAATTGATAACATAAGGATTAATATTAAGTGACATTAACTTATTGCAAACAATAGCATGTGGAACACTGTCAAAAGCCTTCGAGAAATCAAAGGAAAAAACTCTTACAAAGTCCATTGCCCCATCCAGCCATTTTAGCCAATGATGTTGACAAGTAAGGAGCGCCAGGGTTGTGTTGCATCCTTCTTTATAGGCAAACTGGTCTGGGCCAATAGCTGACCTAAATGCAGGAGACAGCTCTTGCTTTACTACCACCCTTTCAAAGAGTCTCATATTAACGTTAGTTAAGGAAATTGGTCTCAGCTGATTACATGTTTCAAAAGGAGTCTCTTTAGGAATAGGAGTAATATTAGCTAGCTTCCACAAACAGGGGACCAACGGTTTTTTTAAGAGAAGAGTTAAGGTATTCCTGGAGGATAAAGTTATCTTCTCGGATTACTTCGGTTTTTTGACATGTGAAACATTATTGATAAAGTAGCATACTTGCCAAATTTAACGGCTGGAAAACGCCGGGTTTCTGAGATACAAGTTTTAGAAGTTTCGTTTCCAAGTAGGGATTTCGCGGCAAAATAGAGATTTGATGCCAGACCAAACGTGTTTGCAGTCCCCGAAGGAATTTCCTGGAATATGCCTTGTTGACAGATCCATTTGATAAAACCATTCGATAATGAAATACGAATCCTCTTTGATCATGGACGCGAGTCGGGAACATGCACTGGTGGCGTTAGATCGCAGTGCTCTACCTACATGCCCCCCACATAACATAACTCTAGACTCCTGTTCATTAGAGAATGAATATCGAAACCCTTTGGCAGACGAAGAGTCGGCATCCTGCCAATTGATTGCAACATTTAGGCCTTCTTCTTTTGCCTGTACCCAAAGCTTCTGGCTAAGATGGCCCTCCGCTGACTTAGCAGTACCTTGCCATAAATCTTCATCGCAAATCCTGCCTGCACCTCGCATTGACAGGTGCCCATAATACAGAAGGGCACCTGTGATATAATTTTTTATCACAAAGGTGCAATTTTGACTAAAATGCCCCCGTATTAGCCAGCAACCATCACAGCATGTTACTGCTCTGGACAAGCTACCGATTTGATCTGATGGGAGTTGTATCATTTGATGTTTGGCATCATCACACATCTCATCAAGCATGTCTTTAATATGAGGAAGGGCAAGGTCAATCACTTCCAAGAAGGGTTTTTCTGAGGTAACACCCAAACTCAAACCTCTCCCAAGGGTTTTCCTATAACTAGCATACCCATGCCCACTTATGAAAAATGCCAAAGAGAGGGCCAAGGATACTATTTGCCTCCGTGAATTCTGGGCAAGTTGGCTGCTCTTGTAGTCTATCTCTGTGGTCCAGCACCCACAACACTTGAAGATAAACATCATAGCCCCTCCAAATCCCTTCTTTTCACATGCAGTCAGAACAAGCTTGCCTATGACAAAAAAAAAAAACCAAAAATTTACAGTCAAAAATAGTTTTCAGTCCAAAGTGTACATTTTTCATATCAGTCAGGATGTCATTGAAAAAAGAAAACAAAAAGCGGTTCAGCAATTTGAATGACATGGTAAGCTTGAATCACACAACAAGAGGTGAGTGCTACGATTTATAATGGTAATAGGACTGAGTGGAGTCCAATTTGGTCTGTATTTTTTTGTAATCATATGAGTGATAAACACGAGTATGATTATATGTAAAAACCTTTCACACTGAAATCCTAAAATTACACACTCGATCGTTTTTCTGATGATATGAAGGTCATACAAACACAGACATCTCTTGAATCAAGCTCAACGAAATTTTTATTTGCACTACTTACTTGAAGACACGGGTATAAATTTCTAATTCATACGCACCTTTACACCTCCCATTGTATGAAGGGCAAGAGAAAACGTTGTTGAAATCTCTGACAAGCTGTAATATGGAGGAGGTTGTGCCCACAAACAATCCCTCTAAAATGATCAAACTGCCGATTCAAAAAAAAAGCGTTCTTTCCATGTGTAGAAACAGTTCACAATTTGACAAAATAAAATGTGAATCATGAAATGTTAAAAAGACGGCAAAGGGAAGCGTATTCATTTTTGACAATGTGAAGGCATACTGAAGTACAAATGTATCACTTCAAATTGTGGAATTTTAGAAAAGCAAAAACGGAACATTACTACAAGCGACCAGAGAAAATACTTACCCAGATTTGACATGACCTTCGGTAGTTGTTTTTTTCAATGGTGGTTGGTAATCTTCATCGGAATCTTCCCCGCAATCTTTGCTTGTGGACGACGCTTCTATGGCGACTTCTGAGCTACCCGTATTCTCCTTCACAAATTGATCGAGTATTCCATTAGCCTCTAGTTTGCGTTCTACGTCTTTTGAGCTCTTGAATTTCTTACCCTCTGGATCCACGTACGTTAAGTGTACTCGATTTCCAGATTCGCGAGACAAGATTTTCCACCCAGCTTCTTCAAGTAGTCCAGTGTTCAGGCGAATTCTTGAAGCGCTTCCCGAGCCGCGAACTTCGTGACGACTTCTTGACCAGTCTTTCTGATCGCCACTGGCCATCAATGGGTATAATTATTTCTTGATAAATGAAACTCTCTCTATATATAACTCTTTTTGGATAAATAAATTTCTATATGATATAAATCCTTGCGATATTTTGTTTCAAAATCATCTACCGAACGCGTTGTCAAACAAAGGATATCGAATGGTGTCTAGCTGTCAACATCCAGAGATTATGGCCAGCAAGGTGTCGTTGCTAGGTGAAGGCGTTATGCCACCCTCTCATTGGTTTCGCGGGAAAAATAGATAAACAAAAAAGGTCAACTTTACCGTATATGGGGGAGTATTTTATGTTTCACCGCTGCAAATACTTACTGTGGACACAGCAAACATGGATGCCATCGAAATACGCTCGAAACAACGGGAAATGAGAAATTTTCCGCAATTTATGGCCGATTTACAACTACAACAGCCAAATACACCATGATAGGGAACTATGTTTTTCAATCTTGTCTCTTAACGATAAATCTTTGGGGTTTCAAACTTGGCAGGGCAAAAGTAAATAGAAGACGGGAAATTTACACCGCAGTGCGCACTCTGGAGCAAAATATTTCCCGAGTTAAGGATTCTCAAAATTCGTCAAGGTAAACAATCATAATTTTGTTCATAAAGATGTAACCATATAACATTTGAATGCGCACTGCGGTGAAAACTTTCGTTTTTGCTTATATTTTTTGCATACCTAATGTTGTCGTGAAATAATAAATCCCGTTTCCGTTTTGAGCTTTAAGGTGAGTTTGAGGGGACCTGACCACGCCCCATATTTTCCTGAATTCCATGCATTCCTGAGCAGTTGACTCCCCCCGGAAAATTTTTTTCAAAACTCTGAGGATTGACTAATAACTGGCCGTAAAGTGGCCTAGGTACTGTTTTTTATTCTGTTCACATACACCGCCAAACATAGCCCAAATTCGGTTAATTTAGCCTCCAGGAATACCTTAAATACTTTAGTTATCGTTGGCGGAAGTTGATAAGCATAATCCCTCCAGATCCAAAACGAAAGTTCACCTGGACCCGGAGCAGTGCGCTCTAATGTACTCAGAAACTCCTATACAGTGTGCACCTCAATTGTAGGAATACGAGTGCCATCCGGGATGGAAAGGACTTTGGGCCAGGAGTACTTATCGTCAATGTTGATAGACTGGAAATATAAATTAATTGTTTTTGGGTCTGTAGAAGAGCTGACGGGTGCATTGCGAGCCTGTCTACCAGTGATCATGGAGCTGGTGTGATAACTACTTCTTCTCTCATTAACAGCACGGATTTGTTCAGCGCGAATGACTTCGTTGATTCGCTCTTGCAGGACATGGTTTTCAGACTCTCTATGACTCCGTGTTTTCCTGATTTTACACAAATGTTTAACAAGAGGAGACATATAGGGCGTAACACTGTTTCTTTTCGGGATGTATGAGAGCATTGCAAACTTTGTATAGACAAAAAGATGGACCAGTTTGACTGGGAACGTTTTACCATTTCTGATGATCCTAGTGATAATGTTAGACGTTTAAGCAACACTCTATTTTTGATGTTTAACGAGTGCTTCCTGGTTAGGTGTAAAACAGGAGTAGGAACGAAGACTAAGGAAGGAATTAATAGCGGTTGATTAAAAACTCTTTCAGCTTGTATTTAAAGGACAGTAGAGTTGGGGTATTTTTAATTTCATAACTAAAGGTATTGAAAATTTTAGGGCCTTGAAAAGAGATAGAAATCCTGCAAAGAGGTAGCCGAAAAAAGGAAGCGTGTCTTGTGTTGTAACAATGAATACTATTATTAACAGAGAAAAAAGAGTCAAATTTAGGAGGGAGATTACCAGTACTAAAAGAGTACATAAATTTTCCTAGTTGTAACAAGTAGATACTGGTTATTTTGAGAAATTTAAATTCTTTAAAAATTGGATCTGTGTGAGCATCACAACCGGACCTGCTTAATATCTGTATCGCCCGTTTTTGTAACATTGTTAACCTTTTCAGGTTACTTTTGTAAGTGGATCCCCAAACTAAATTACAATAATAAAGATACGGAAGAACCATAGAATTACATAAAGTACGTAACGAGGTTTTAGAAAGGAAATAACTGGATCTATAAATTATGCCAATAGATTTAGATATTTTATGCACAGCAAGCGGTATATGGAAAGACAATCATTCAGTATAACACCAAGGAAGAGGGTCTCTGAGACTTGGGGTAACGCTTCCCCATTAATGGAAATGTCAAAATCATAGCAGTCTTTTTTGTCGAGGTCTAAACACCATAAACTTAGTTTTGGATATATTAAGGGAAAGTTTATTTGCAGCAAACCAGGCTGAGAGCTTATTGAGTTCATTGTTTAAGATATTGTTCAAAGTAACCGGGTCCTTTTCAGAAATAAATAAGTTAGTGTCATCGGCAAATAAAATGGATTCTAGGCGAGAAGCATCACAAAGGTCATTGACGTATATGATGAAAAATAGGGGGCCAAGAATTGAACCTTGTGGGACACCACAACGTATTACCTTAGGGAGCGATCTATGGCCGTTATATTCTGCAAATTGTGACCTTTGAAAAAAATAGCTTTTGACCCAATCCAACGCTAGGCCTCGGACCCCATAGTGTTGTAACTTGTCAAAAAGAATGTTATGATTCACGGTATCAAATGCTTTAGACAAATCAATAAATACTCCTGCTGCAAATTCTTAGCGATCAAGGGCGAGAGAAATTTTGTCATACAAATCAACTAGAGCAAGGGAAGTTGAGTGGTTTCTCCTGAAGCCATATTGATTATCATAAAGAATATTAAAATTGTTTAAATACAAAAGATTTCGATTGTAAATAATCCTTTCTAGGAATTTTGAGAAGCAAGGTAAAACGGAAATGGGCCTGTAGTCAGTAAAAAGAATTTGATCTCCAGATTTAAAAATAGGGACAACACGTGCAATTTTCATTTCCCTTGGAACGACTCCGTGAGCGATCGATAAGTTAATTATGTGGGTTAATGGTGTAGCTTTGCAGAGAGCTTACTATTCAAAATGAAGAATGAAGAAACCCCACGCTGTCCTTTTCGTCCAGCTGATCACACAATTATACATCTTTTCACTGAATGTGCACAAGCCACTTTGTTTTGGAAGGATTTTATTGATTCGTTCTCATGCGTTGTTAATTCAAGACTTATCCTTTCCAAAATTGAAATTGTTTGGCATTATACATAAAGATTTGGCACTCTGTTTAGCGCTTAACCACCTAATTATTATTGGAAAGTATTTCCTATATGTAAACGCCCTCAATAGCAAGATACGTTTTTCATTTTTTACTTCTGTTTGTGAAAAAGAATTTAAAAGGAAATTGTAGTTTTTTTTTTTAAGTCGATCTGCGTAGCCATGAATTATGGCTCTTTCTAATGTATTTTGTAATATATTTTGCTCCGTGTTTTTCCTTGTCAGGATGTTATGGGTTTCTGTTTGTTGCCAATTTTGTTTAAGATTAGTACTCTATTGTAATTAGTGATAGTTGTAGTCGTAACCTGTGATTGTGTGTAATGTATTAATAAAAAGAAAAAAGAAAAAAAAAATGTTACGTTTGCCTCATATCTCATCATGGCGTGCAGACATCCTCGTCACTCCGGTCTTATGTTTCTCCTGATTGCTTTTTGGTTTATGTTTGCTGTTGAGCATGGACGTTCTTGGCACCACAATGCTTCTTTCATTAACAAGCATACTTTTGGTAATGATACTGCGAAAACTGAAGCAACAAGTTTTGCTTCTTGTCCATGGAAGCACACTCGTATAATCATCAATCTTGCACGTGGAAAAGGCTACTTCTCTTCGCGAATCAGCTATCACTCTAATTCAGTAGTATAGGAGTTGGGGGTACGAGCACATTTTTGCAAAAATGTTCTCATACCAACCCAACTCTATACTACTTTCCATATAATGGCTTCCAATTTTTTGATCTTATATTTTGGAAATCTATATGTTTTTAAAAATATTTCCATTTTGCGTTTTTATACCTAAGAAAAGCAGAATAGTGCGAGCACATTTTTCCATGTAATTGATCTTGTGTTGCTAAAATTTCTAAGAAAAACAGGAAGTCGATGATGTCATAAAATGGGGGGTTCCCCCAGGAACATTAGTCATCACGAGACGGTCGTATGACCTGTGTTTTTGTTTTATAGTTCAGTCTTACCTTAAAAATGGCTGAGAGTGAAACTGGTTTAACTGATTTGATGGATGAAATGGATTTAGGAGATGTTTATGACACTGGCTACGAAAGGGATGTTGACGTAGAGGTAATGGGTTCTATCGCCAAAACGTAGCCTTTATGAATGAGAAAGTGCAATTGTTTGCTGATTACTGGATGAAGTTATATTCGAATTGCTGTCTACAACGAGACTATGCTGTGGAACTTATTAATGACGGAAAACCCGATGAGGCTAAAGCTGCACTTAAAGATTGGCCTGATTCAATAGGTTCACCTAATGTTCCGCAACTATTTGTTGAAGAACCTCCAGAAAAAAAGCGAAAGAAGCAATCAAAGTATTCGATTGAATGTGATGGTATGATGCTTATCAAGGAAATGGAAGACAATTTTATTAGAGGAGAGCGTGTTCTTTTCGACGTCCCAAATATACTACCTGAGGGTGATGTGAGTTTAGCCGAATATGAAACTCGTATTAAGCAGTGTGAGAACTGTTTTAAGACCATTGAGAACTATGTCATTCAAAATGCTTTTGTATATGGTGCGTGGCTGAGTAAAGCATTTGATACGTTTCAAAACGACAAGAGATGTGGTCTTATTTCTGGAAATTTTGATGGCTGGATTAACCAACGATTTAAAGTAAAACCAAGACGGGCGCGACAACTGCGGAAATTTTACAAACTTTTTTCACCATATAAAAAAGTATTACGTTGTAAGTTGCCATTTATATGGTTTGATAAGAATGGGTTGTCTGTTGTTGAATATTTTGAAAGTCACCCAGCTGTAGCAATGCCTTGGAAGCATGAACTAGATTGTGCTTGCGGTGCTTGTATGTAGACCGGCACTGCTGTGCCGTGACGTCAGCAGCCATTCTACAATTTCATGCTTGCGGTACTTGTATGTAGACCGGCACAGCAGTGCCGTGACGTCAGCAGCCATTCTACAATTTCATGCTTGCGGTACTTGTATGTAGACCGGCACAGCAGTGCCGTGACGTCAGCAGCCAACCTTTTAGATTTTATAGTGACCGTATGCATAACTTGTCACACCATTATTGTGAATGTACCGCTTGTCATCGAAGCAAGATAATGACACTTTATTCAACTCATAGCTTCCAAGTTGATGTAAGTTGCTTCTAATGGTTTTCATGTTATGATGCATTTGTTTGTTATTAAACAAAACGTTTTTGTAATTTTCATGAGTGATGTTCTTTTTGATGATATTCTTTTTGATTCCCTTTGCTGTCTTTCCGCCTTTGTCATTGTCTTTCATGTATGAATACATTTTGGATCTTAATCCAACGAATTCGGTTATCGGTATACCTGCTGCCTCATCTTTGAATTTACCGATTACTTTTTTATTTGTCTTGTCGAAATATTGTGAATCTTGCGAATAATCACTGTTATCGAATTTGTCTTTATTATTCCAAAAGTCTTGAAACGCATCATTAGTTTCAATTTCATAGGTCAAGCTGTCTGTGTCTGTGAATAATAATTTTGCTTTGCTGTCGTATTTTTGTTTGATATAATTATAATGAAAATGATACATTAGTGTCTTACTAAGATCTAGGATACACATACCCACATATGCCGGCCTGTTTAGGGTTAGTGTTTCTTTGATTTTATGCACTGCCACTAGATTTTCATTAAAGATCTTGCTACTAACATATGTTGGTTTAGCAGCCATTTTTAATAGTTTGTTTTCATCAGTTACTAATCTGACATCTACTCGCTTTCTAATATTTTCCATTGTTTTTCCAAATACACTGTTATTCATAAGCTTGAAGAAGTCTTTCTCAAAAGCATTTTTGGCATTGGTTCTCTTCTGTGTGTTGAAATCAATGTATTCTTTCAACCATGGTGACTGATTGAACTCCAACACTCGATGGACTTTAGTTATTTTTAAACCGAGATCTGTGTATAATTGAAGGTTTCTGTAATGGAGTACGTATTTTTCTTTATTGCTTAATGTAGGTATTAATTTATGAACTAAACCAGTTGATACAATAAATTTATCGGCTATTTCTTGGCAATAATTGGAAAGCATATCTTTGTTGACTTTAATTTTTTCAGGTGCTAGTGGGTAGTCATTATGCAAATCATTTAGTTCTTCTGGATATGCTAGGTCGACTTCTAGTATTAAACCTTTATTGCTATCTTCTGTGTACTTGGCTAAGTCTATCTTATCAATATGGTTTTTAGTCATCCATTTGAAACCGCCAGTTGGTAAATATTGACTCATTGCCCAACCATACAGATTGTTAGCATCTAGATACATGAAATATTTTGAGGGCGCCTTTTCATCATATGTTTTCATGTATTTATTATTCGACTTTCCGTATCGGTTGGCTATATAACTGATACCTCCACGCATGCCTTTTTCAATGAATTGAAACATGTCAATATCAGTCATAAGCTCTAATTTAATGTCAGTCATCTTTAACATAGCATCCCATGAAAGCCCTGGAGACGTGAAATAATGACAGGGGTCTAGTTTGTAGTATTGCAGACAGGTCTTTCGAAAGTTTTCAAAGACATCTGCTAACAGAAGTATGTCGGATTTAAGATATAAGTCATGGTACTCACCCATATTTTTCAGATTGAAAGTGTTCCATACATTTTGAGCATGTTTGTATTGATCATCTGTTATATCCTCATCATTTAATATACTGTAAAATTCTTCTTTTGGTGGTAGCTTTTCATTGAATTTATCAAAGCTATCCATGAAGTCGTATGGATATACTCCTTTTTGAGACATTAAATCAAGCTCTTTACCTTTGAATTTTTGAGAAGTATATATTAATGCTTCTTTTGGTAGGTTGCTCACCAGTTTATCAAGACTTGAGCTCATAAATTGAAAACTATCAATAAAGGTCAGATGATTACCCAACATGAAAGCCATATACTTCTCCATGTTGTTAGGTATGGCATTGATGTTCATTTGACACTTTTCACCTTTCTTATTTGTATATTTGTGCTCTTTGACTATTTCACCAATCTCTTGCATTATAAAATGGCTGTCATACCCACGGAGATTATGAAATATTACTGGAATTTTATCAGTTATTCTGAAGTTAAGATTGCAATCTTGATGTGCGGATCCTCTGTACTGACCAGTCACATGGCAGTGATCTCTTGCTCTTACATCAGTTTTATTGTATTCTTTCTCACATATATGGCATTTATCAGCTTTTTGGAATTTTTCTTCATCATCTTTAGTCATTCTTAATGGTTTATTGAAATATTTTTTCATAACCTTCTTACAATATTTGTCTTCATCCAGCATAGCTTCCATAAATTTGTAAACGGCTTTTTCACCTCTGTAAATTTGTACTGGTTTCGTGTATTTATCATCATAACAACAAATAACCTTGTATCCATAACCACAGTCTGTATGCTTCTGATAAGCTTCAGTAAATGATTTGTCATTATTGGGTTGACAGCCATGTATTTTTTCAGTGATAGCCTCAAAATCTGCATATATTACAAATGGAACTGGTAGTTGTTTATGGAAATTATTGAATTTTAGTATGTTGTCGTCTTTTGTTGGCATTTTAATCGCTTGTGTGCCATTCACTTGGATGCAGTTTTCTTTATGATCAGTTAATACTCTTTCAGAACTGAAACACTGAAGACAATGCATGCAAAAATGTTTCCTCTCTTTGTGCTTTGTTTGATTGTACATAAACTTGTTGAAATCTTTGATCAATACATAGTGCTTGTTTTCATTTTCTGTTATAAGAAGCAGATTCATACAATCTTCATACTTTTCTTTTGATACATAAATGGGATAGTTTTGTTTTTCTTCATAACCAAATACATTGATGTTGATCTCATTATGTTTTTCTATTTTGTTGTACTGTTTGGTAGTCACTGGAAATTCAATTCCTGAATAATTTAAATTTTCAATGAATGCTTTATCTGATTTTTTTATTCTTTGAGGATTTCTGTCTTGAGGATTAAGATGTCGAATATGACACCATCTAAAACATTCATTGTCACTGTTTTTTATGTTTATTAAACTTTGAGAACTGTTTCTGAGTTCATGTGGTAGTTTAATGTATGATGATCCTTTGATTGGTTCATATTTTACGATATTGAGATAATGGTTTTCAACTGATTCAACAGTCCAACCAGATCCCTCTGAAATCCAAACTGCAATCTTATTTAGTATGCCTTGTTTTGATACTTCAAGGGATTTGTCTATTTCTGTGTTATTTATGATAGTTTGAGCTGGACTGTTGAAATATGCGGTCTTATACACTATTTCTCCATTTGACATTTTTGTAAATGTTACCTTGAGAGTTTCAACAAATTTTAGTCCTTTCATTGATATTAATATGTTTTCAATATGGTTAGCAACAGCCTTTCTTGTGTTTTGCAGTTGCACAAGTGGGTCTTTTTTATTTTTGATGTTTAACTCATAAGACTTTGTGAACCCTTTTAAAGCTTTGTCTGTTTGCTCTATTATAGTCCTTGGTAATGGAACTGGTTTGTATCCATCTCTGAATTCTAGTGGTGGAAGAATTATGTTGTTTTCATAATCTTGTACCATTTGATTTACACTCTTTCTTGGTTTCGGTATTGGTCTAATTGGTTTTGCAGTCCTCGGAGATGGTACTGGTTTGTTATTTTGTTGATTCAATAGTAATCTGATTAGTTCGGATTTACTCAGTTTTTTGAGATCCTTTCTGTTCATACTATAATGTGGCATATAATTCATTCTATATATTAGTTATAGTAAATAATTCTTTAAGCCATTTTTAGTGCGTTTGAATTCATGCATGAAAATGACTGCTTTTAAAAAAGATATAGGACAACTATTTTAACGCATCCAAATCATGGATGACTTGAGATATAATGAATTTAATCTGTTTCCTCTTGAATAAGTTTCAGAGAGTTTTTAAAGTGTTTGTTCGTGTGTAAATGTTTATGCTTTCCTGCAAGAGTATAGTTATGACCATTGTTGCAAATTTGACAAAACCATTCTTTATGCAACATATAATCTGTTTTCCTTTGACGTCGTTCCTCATCAGTGTAATATCTAGGTCTTCCTTTCGGTTTTACTAATTTTCCACAATCATCACAGTTATAAGGCTTGCTCAGATTTTCCCTTTCCATATATAGATACTATACATTATTTTTTAAGTGTGTTGCGTTTTGATGCACTCTATATTTGTAACCTAAATCTTGAACCATTTTTGCGATTTTTTTATTTTCATATTCGGTTATGTCATCATTCACAATGAAATCTGATGGGCATGATTCTTTAGGATTTGTTAATATTTCAGTTATATGTTCCATAGCAGTTTTTTCCGACATTTATATACTATTATTTAGATATTTTTTCTACATCTGCGTTCAATATATTTGTTACTTTCTTCCATATGTTTAATGACTTCAAATATAACATCATCATAAGAATTGCTCATAAGATACTTACATTTATTCGTTTCATACATCTTTTTCATATGAAGTTGTTTCTCAGACACATTGTATGAACCTGTCGGACTTTTGAATTCAATGCATAAAGAATTGTGTTTGCTTGTTGGGTTTAACAGCATGAGAGATGTTGAGCGTATTAAAGGCGATTTTTGGTTTTCACCTAGACCAGCGATCATCAAAGCTTTTTCGGGATATTTGTCTCTTATAAATTGCACAACTTTGCAATGCAAGTCATATTCACTTTCAATCATTAATTTTTTGCTTTTCATGTTGTAATATCCTTTCTTTCTGATTGATGGTAAAACTTTGTTGGTTACCCAATGTTTGAATTCTCTTGCTACAGGTTGTTTGGAAGAAAGAATGAGAGAATAAAATCCTGATTCATTGATGAATATAGATTTTGCGTAAAAGCACTTAATTATGCTATCTTCGGGGCTTTTTAAGGGGGGGAACGTTTCGTTCCCCCCTAATTTTGGCTTGATTTTTAAGTCCATCAATTTTTTGTCGTCTTCATGCACATGATCTCTGATCGCTTTTCGTGTATTTTTATAGTTCAGTATCAAAGCTATTTCTTTGCCGAGGAACCATATTTGGTGTTTTTTGTCGATGTAACAATTAATGTCTATATTTAGTTCATTGTTTTTGTAATTGGTCTTTTGTAACTCCATTTATATAATGAACTATATATTTTATTTTTAAATATTTTTTGAGTGCGTTTAAACATAGCCAGAAACAATTGAATATTTTTGGCTACGAATAGCAAATAAACAGTATGTACCGTGATTGAGTTGATATATTATACATATATCTGTTTATATATTTTTAACATCTTTTAATGGTATCCAACTGTTGAATTCATCACTGTATCCCTTCCATTTTACCAAAGCTTGTTTCTTTTTATAGTCTCTTCTAATCACTTTATCAATACGGAAAATATCCTGCTTTGCTTTTAATAATTCAGGTTCATAAAAACTGCCTTGTATCTCTTCACCTCTGAGATCTTTTAGTTCGTATGTTATTGGATTAGTGTATTGGATCTTATAAACCGTAAATACTTCTTCAGTCCAGTTTGGAGTATATCCTTTATCGAAAACATTCCGTTTATACTTGGATATTCGAACCTTGTCACCTGTTTTGAATTTAGGTTTCTGTTTTGATGTTTCTGTGTCACCATATAGATTAAAGTAAACGGTTCCTTCATTGCTCTTTTTGCTGGCTTCTACAGGTGTCATTTTTATGCTTGAATGTTTTGTGTTGTTGTACTGTTTCACTAGTTTGGACAGCATATCGAGATACATTGTGTTACCTTGAACAGTGAACTGTTTCCACATTTTGGATTTAATTGTTCTATTCCACCTTTCAACCACTGAGGATTTCTCTTCATTTTCAGTGGAGTACATATGTATCCCATTTTTCTCCAGCAAGTCTTTCAAGTGTTTGTTATAGAACTCCTTTCCCTTATCAACCCATAAATATTGTGGTTTTCTACCTTCCTTAAATATTGATTTGAATGCTTCAGTGACAGATTCGCCTTTCTTATCCTTCAATGGGACAATCCAACCGTATTTGCTGAAAACATCAATAACCATAAGAAGATACCGATAACCTTTATTCCATTTGCTAAACTGTTGCATTTCAACTAGATCACTTGCCCATATTTCATCAATATGATTTACGATTACACGCCGCCGAGTAAAGTTGTGTCTTATGGATGCATGTAATTCATCTGCTAATTTTTCTTGCCAGTTTTCTTTACCCGACGGCTTTTTCCGTTTTTTGAAACTCCTAGACCTAGTTTCTGCTTTGTATTGATAACATTTCTTGCCAACCAATGCCCCCATTGTCTTTCATTATACGGTACGTTGTCTAAAGCTTGAACCATTTTCCTATCTGCTTTATTTTTACATTTCCTATCATCCTTGCAGACGGAATAATCAACGTCATGCTGCATTGCGATCGCATCAGTTTTTCCAGAGGGCATATCATATATTTCCAATATTTGACCAGTTTTTGGGTCATACTTCAGTTGATTTTCCAAATCATTATAAGGTCCTGTATATTTATGACCGGGTAGTGTCCATCCGCTTTTTGGTTTTGGTAATTTACCAATAGCTTTGTGAATATCAAGAGCACCGCCATCAAGATCTTTTCTATTTGTTGTGTATTTCTTTTTAGGTCTTATTTTTGTTGACAATTGATCGAGAGCTTCTGATCCCACTTTATGCAAAACAGGATTCAATTTTCTTAAACTGTAATCAATTGCTTTTTTCTGCAAATTTGGATCTCTCATCAATTCGGAAGTGTAATATCTTCCCATTTCGACTCCTTTTTTTGCTAAATAAGGCACACCTTTTGTTAGGAACAATTCAGTTCCAGTGTTTGCTAAATCTGACATGATCCCTTTGCCTGCCATCTCTGACAGGCTGTTTAGTTTCCCTGTTTTTTAACAAATTTGGTCTTTTTAATGCCGCATTCAGCACAAGTGCAAAAGAACATTAGTCTGCCATTTTTAGTTGTTTTGTAACCTGAAGGCTCAGTACATTCAGTCACTTTCTTTTGTTTAACACAATATGATTTCATAATACATATAAGTTAGATATTTCTGAAATAATGTTCGATAAATGTCTCATTTTTCATTGTATCATTTGTGTTGAATACTTGCAATAAATCATAATATGAGTTACCCTTATTCATTTCATTTAGAAAGTATAAACAGAAGTACCCACATGTTGTTGTTTGTATGTTTTGTATCTGATTGTTTTGATGTAACAAAGTCAAATTTTTCTTTTTGGCATGATTTACAATCTCTTGGAATGGAGGCATACCGAAACTATCAAAATAATTGATGACGTTATCTTTTACATAAGTGGCTACCCAGTGACTTCCACTCATATAAGCTGGTTCAAGATTGTAGATGAATAACGCCTGTTTATGGTTATGTGGAACATTTTCGTCTCTTGACAGTACATCATTGATTGGTATATTCAAATATTTACACCATTTCATTAGATCATGGTTGCTCAAAGGGGTGTTTTTGTGAAATTTTGGTTTCACAATATGTCTCCTATGATTGGAATGTTTCGAAAAGGCGAGTTTTTCCCTAACAGCAGTCCTTTTCCTTTTTTGGTCGAGGTTTTTTTTTTTTTACCATTACCAGTCACATATGGCGGATAACTATAAAATGGAGGGGGCATTCCCATTCTAGGTGCTCCTGCACCATTTTTAAACCAAGGTGGTCTACCTATCCTCGGTGCTCCTTTTCCAGTCATCTTTTTCACAAGATCCAAAGCCAAAGGAATTCCAATGCTAGCTAACAGAGTGCCTAAAAATCCACCTGATTGTGTTTTGGTCGGTTTTATACGAACACCTGAACCTGATTGAAGAGCATTCAATATATCCTGTTTTTGTTTCGTCGATAAAAGATGTTTATATTCTATCAGCTTATTAATTTTATCTTGGAGTATAAGGAAACCACCAGTCTGTTGACCGGATCCAATCAATTTTTTAGCTCCGGCTTCTGCTAAACCACCAAGAGCACTCAACCCAAGGGTTTTACCAATAGTTGGAAGAGCTCTCATTCCAAGTGACAATACGGTACTCAAAAGACTTCCACCAACTTGTTTCCTGATATTCGTCTTGGCGAGTTTTATATCCATTCCTTTGTTCAATTTGCGATTTTTTTGTAATCTTTTTTTTACCATTGCTGGAACATAAAGAGTGTCGTTTCCATTAAGAGAATCATTTGTTAGTCTTAGAACAATTGTTTCCCTTTTATGGTAAGCATTACTCAGATTCTTTTTTTGATTATCTGAAAGTCTTACGTTGATTTCATGAAGTTCAGTCATATAATATATGTTATATAATTCCAGTTACAAAACATATACAAATAAATAGGAATCATTTACTTGATTTCATATTACTATTTCATTTGTGGGCTTACACTATAACCAGTTCATTTCCAACTTTGTCAATGACCACTGTTTCTTCATATAGAACGATAGCATGTACACTGAAAGCACTATCGCCAGCACTATTAGCATTGAGTTTATACCTAAAAATCAACTGTTTAGGATCTCTTGTTACTTTCTCTGCCTGATATGATAGATCGAAATAGATTAGAGGATAAAGAGAGTTGTAATTCGCTAGGTTGAGTTGTGTGCCAGTGTTGTAATCATTTTTCCTCATTGCATAAGACATCAAATCGTTGAAGATTCTTACTTTGCTTTCAGAATCATATTCAGCTTCGGGATAAAAGACACCATTACCATATTCTAGACGACATGTTGTCAAATAACCTTCATTTGCACGATCGGCGTTGATGTTGAATGTATCAAATTCATATGGATTTGCCGCGGAATTCCTTGTTTTAGCTCGTTGTAGGTATACAAAAATTGCTTTGACATTGTCGATACTAGAAGAAATCTGGAAGAATCCACTACCATTCCTAGGACTTGACATTTGATACATTTCTCTGAGATACGTCCATTTATCCTGTTTCAAAAAAGAACCAATGAACTTATCATACAGACTGTCTTTTGGTGTCAATTTTGGAACCCATAGTAGAAATCTGTTAATGACAACCCTTCCATCATCAACTGCGTCAAGTTTTTGAAGTAGTTCGTTATCATCCGGTAGCTTTAAAGTAAATTCAAGCTGCATTGGTACCAACATCTTACCCTCCAACTCTTCAAAAAAACTGTAACGATTGATAGGTATGATTCTATTGACATCAGAATTCCCCGTTGTTAAAAGTCGTCTAGCCTCAAATCCTGCATTTTGATTGGCATTTGCTATAAGATGACTTGTATCCAAGTACCAAAGACTATTCTTGGCTACTGAGCGACTAAAATCGTCACTATATTCGAGGAGGTTTTTGACAAAAACGACCTTGTGTAAATTATCAGTGTCATACACAATTTTACCAGCGCTTTTTATCATCATATGAGCAATCAATGAATGAGATCCATTAATGACTGTTATACGATCTGCACCATAGGCTGCACCATCAGCCAATTTTTGTACCTGGAACTGGATCTCGAAATAAGCATTGTACCAATCGTAAAAACTCGATCGATCATTGATTGTGAATGTATATCCATTTTTCTCCTGATGTTGACCATTGGCGGGGGTTCTAATTACATCATCAAGTTGGAAACGCACCAACTCATTTCTTTGTAAAAATTCGCTTGTTCTAAAAGCCATTTATACCATTATATTATATAATTTTGCTGTCATGTCATTTATTTGAAGACTCTACGCCTTCTTCCAGATCCTGATATCAATCTATTGAGGATCATATCGGTACTTTCATCTTGCTGTTTAATGGGTGAGGATGGAACATTTGCCCTTTGTGTTGTAGCTCCTTTTCTCAAATTTGCCAATTTTTTCATTATCAGGTCTCCTGACTTTTCTGCCGCCGCCTTACCCAGACGATCACCTGCATGGGAAATCCCTGATTCTAATGCCTTCTTTGCCATTGGCTTAGCAAATTTCTTGAAAACAGATGATGCCACACTCTTTAACGGTTTAAAAATATTATCAACTATAAGTCCAGACCCTTTGTGTCGAAAAACAAATCTACCAAGTTTTGGATGATAAAACCTCTTGAATTCATACGGTTTCATTTATACTTTTATGTTATATTATTCTATGCTTTTTAAAATTAGTGAAAAAGCTGTCTCCGCTCCATTTAGATCCAGTAATCTTCTTTTTCCATCGGTTATCCAGATTCTGATTGACGAAATTGTAATTTTATTAACTGGATTAAATGTGACTCGTCGTGGTTCGAGGGTGAAGGAGTAACTTGGAGTTAGTACACTGGTTGAGAATGAATAAATGATGTCTGTTTCTTTGCCGTCTACAAGCGATTTGTTAATTAAATCACAATGAATATTGAGTATGTCTGTGTCTTGACTGAGATTTGGCACTCTTAGTCCAATATGCGTTCCACTTGCCAATATCTTTTTGTCGAAACCGATTAGTTCATTGACATTGCTTGCTCTTAAATCAAGTTGGTAATTTTCAGCTAATGTAACCGTGACCCTGAATGTTGTGTCATCGAATTCAAGAGTTATCAGATAAGTATCACCAGTTTTTGTTATATTTTTTATGTATGTGTTGAAATCTGTATAATTCCATACACCGGCTGGAAATGTAATGTTTTTAAAAGTTGAACCATTATCTGAGCTATATTTGATTAATTGATTTTTGTATCCAGCATTGACATTAAACCAAGTGAATGACATGTTAATGACTCTGTTAAGACCAACAACATATTGCTTGTTATTGTCTAGAATTATAGGTCTGGTAAAATTTGTTGTGAAATCTTCTGGTTTATTATCCCCTTGATTTTTTACAGAATATGATGATAAAACTATCTCTCGTTGCATTATATAATGAAGTTACATTAAATTTTGAAATATTGTTTGTATAATTTACCATATTGTGATTTGTTAATTGTCGACATTTTTAATAATGTGTCCAATATAGAAACACCCATATTTCGCATGTTAATGCTAGTATTACCTGCCAATATCTCACCAACAATTAAATCCAATTTTTTTATCAGTTCTTTCGGTTTGTTGAAAAATATAACATTGCCACCTTTTTGTTTTTTCCTACCAGAACCTTTTATTGTTTCGATTTTATTTTGATAATGTTTTATGTATTCATTTAGAGTTCTCATAGCGCGATCCACTCTTTTGTTTTCCTCTTGCCTATCAGCTTCCGTTATATTCCCACTTTTGTATTGCTTTGTAACGTTTCCTTTGTAGGCTTTCAATTGATTTCTTTTCAATTTAGCATCATTGACAATCTTATTGAGATATTTTTTGTTCTTTCGTTGAGTCATTTCTTGTTGATTCATTACCTTTTCAACAGAATCATAATTTTGAAGACCAAGATCACCTAATATTTCATTATCCATATCTTCATCATCTATTCCATAATCGATCTCATCGTCGTCATCATATTCTGGTGGTAATTCTGGTTCTTCAGGAAAGTACTTAGGATCAACATAAATCTCTTTTTTTCCTTCCAGAAGATCTTGTAAAGATTCTTCATATGTTAGATCACCAAGATCACCTAATATTTCATTATCCATATCTTCATCATCTATTCCATAATCGATCTCATCGTCGTCATCATATTCTGGTGGTAATTCTGGTTCTTCAGGAAAGTACTTAGGATCAACATAAATCTCTTTTTTTCCTTCCAGAAGATCTTGTAAAGATTCTTCATATGTTAGCGGTTTTGGCACCAGTTGTTTTTCTTGCTGTGGCAAAACAGGTTGTTCAAATAATTCACCAAGATTCATATCTGGAACTTCATCCTCTATATCAATGCCGTAATCAGGAACTTCTCCTTTCTTCAGTGGTCGTTTTTTCCTTGGCAACCTTAAAGCTTGATTACTATCAATAACATCATCTAATTTGCTTGTGATTGGTTTGAATACTTTTGAAAATCCCTGTTGACTGGTCTGCTGATCGACATCATGCTTTTTAATTGCATTACGGACATAATTTATCTTATCCCCTAATTCAGATTTACTCTTTGCGAGTTCTTTCCACTTAAGTAAACTCATTTATTGTTATAGTGTTACGTTACATAAAAATGGAAATTATATATAAAAAATAGCGTTTTACACTGTGTTGAACACCATGTTGAACACCATGTTAAACACCATGTTATTGAAACAATATACCCACATAATATACCCATATAATATAAAAATGAAAATACCAAATTATGATACCGACGATAAAGTCACATCCAATTTCGAACAATTATATGATTTTATGCCTGATCGATGCTTCCACATGTTAATTTGTTCGCCTTCAGGAGGAGGAAAAACGAATCTTTTGATGCATATGATTTACAATTTATTGTACTTTGATAAAATATACCTTTATGCAAAAAACTTAGAGCAGTCAAAGTATCAGGATCTCATGGATGAGTTCGAACCAATGAGTGATGAAGCTGGTTATGATGTTATTGAAGCACGCAATGATCAAATTATTCCTGTAAATGATCTTGGTAGTGGAAATCAGAAAATTGTAATATTCGACGATTTTGTATGTGATAGAAACCAAAAACCATTAGTTGACTATTTTATACAGGGGAGACATAAAAACTACTGTGTCATATATTTGAGTCAAAGCTACTATAAGACACCAAAAGATATTAGATTAAACTGCTCACATTTTGCCATTTATGATTTTCCGAGTACTAATGAAAAAAGTCTCATATGTCGTGAAAACAATGTCTCAAAACAATTATACGAGAAAGCAACTAGAGACCCTTTTAGTTCTATATATATCGACAAATCTAAGAAACAAGTAAAGAAGAATTTTGATGAAAAAATATAAACTAATTGTATAACTCAATTATATATGAGTTATTCAAATGGTAAATTACCTGAAGACACTGTTTCGCATGACAAAATTATTGAAATAGTGAAAGGATTGCCTGGTGTTGGTTTTAAACTTACTGATGATGGTGATTATGACATTCAAAATAAAAAATTGAGAAATGTTGCTTCACCACAAACAAATGACGATGCAACCACTAAGAGTTATGTTGATTCAGAGGTTTCAAAGACATTGAAATTAGATGGAAGCAATTCAATGACTGGAGCCCTCAATATGGATGACAGACGGGTTGAGAATATCGCTCCTGCTAGGCATGGTCTAAGCGATGCTGTGAGCAGTTTACATTTGCATAGTTTTTATATGGAGCTCAATGTGGACGATGGTAAAATAGAATTGCAAAATCCAATTGACATGAAAAACCTTGAAATAACGAATCTAAAAGACCCCAGATCAAACAACAAAGACGCCATGAGTTATAAATTTTTTGAAGACAATTTCATGAAAAGGGATGCTTCCGGAAACATCGACTGCAACGGATTAAAATT
This sequence comes from Montipora foliosa, assembly GCF_036669935.1. Lineage (NCBI taxonomy): Eukaryota > Metazoa > Cnidaria > Anthozoa > Scleractinia > Acroporidae > Montipora > Montipora foliosa. The sequence goes on from NC_090878.1 coordinate 24,621,648, forward strand.
GTACAATATTTCAGCACCAACACATGAAGATCAAGTTACAAATCTTCAAGAAGTCTGTAAAAGATTCGTTGCTAAACAATTTCAAAGTGCGAGTGTTTTGGCCGAGGATTTAAACTTAAATAACAAAAAGGTAATAAATCTGGCAAATCCTACAGCAAATTTAGATGCTGTCAATAAACAATATCTAGAATCGCATACCACAAACTTGAGATTGGGAGATTATGTGAAAAGAGATGGGACAGTTTCTGTGACTGGTGATTTTGACTTTGGTGACAATAAAATAACGCAAGTTGGAAACGGTTCAAATTCGACTGATGTAGTAAATAAAGGATACATTGATACTGAACTAGCCGCCAAACCAAATGTCAATCAGGTTGTGTTACGAGATGGCACTCAAGAAATGGTCAACGATCTGAACATGTCTTTTCACAAAATAATCGATTGTGGACAACCGACTGATACTAGAGATGTTACTAACAAAGCTTATGTCGATGATCAATTCTCAAGATGTTTAAAATTGGATGGAAGCAATGATATGACTTCAAATCTAAACATGAACAATCAACGAGTAATAAATCTCGGAAACGCTACACATAATCAAGATGCCATTACTTTGAAGCAAGTAAATGATGCTTTTTCAACTATAAGTACTGAAAATAATAAATACACAGACCAAAAAATAGCGGAGAGTCATATAAGCACACACGAAAACCGTAAAAACGTCTTAGCCTATGCAATGGATGATGGAGAATTTACAGAAGATTTTGGAATACAGGATGTTAATTTAATCACCTATAATGACTCGCCACATAAAACGAACAAGAAGGCATTTACTATGAAAGTTCTAAAAACAAATGACGGATCTAGTCTGTTTAAAGGAAGGTTTGATTTCAATTTATTCAAGATGATACGTGATGATTCCAGTGATAATTATACAGTGTGTGTTGAAGTCTATTTCGAAAAAGATGGTAGACATGACACAGAGTTCAACAGATTCAATATACAATTTGAAAGACTGAACATGAACATCGACAATTACAACACAATAAGAATAAATTCCGATTACAAATATTTTCGCAGTATATTGAATTTGAGTCCTGATGGTACTTCTAAACAAATCCAAAGAAGGTTGTATGTTAATGTTCAATCTGTTTATGACAACCTTAGCCCTAGTCTATTGCCTTTATACGTTGTGATTTATGGCATTAAAGGTGAAGCTAAAAACGATCTCGATTTCACGATCTATGATTATGAAAAGGCGTATGAGGTTGCAAATAATGAATTTCAAATGCATGTTCCGATTGATATGAATAACAACAAAATAACAGGTTTATCATCTCCATCAGGTGATAATGATGCTGTCGCCAAAAAATATTTGAAAGATAATCTTCTTACATCTTATCTCATTGGAAACACAAAAAATAGCAATTCAGATTGTGATTTCCTAATTCCTAATACTTTTGGTTGGTCATTCGAATTAAAGCATTTATTGCAGGAAAAAATTTACATTAAACAAATTTCTGTCTTAACTGCTGACATAATAAATACTAATTATTCACTCATATTAAAATCTGGTGCATCAATTTCTTTGCAATACAATCTTGATTTTACAAGAGGCAATTTATTAACTGTCGATATTTATCGATTATTTGATAATATTACCGAACTTAAAATTAAAGTAACTGGTGCAAGACCAAGAAGATTTATTTACTTCATGAAATTGGGCACTTTAGCTTTTTAAAAATATGTGATCAATATATATGAGACGAAAAAACGATATTAGACCATCATACCGTTCTGATGCAAAGATACAATATAACGTAAGTATATATGTACATAAAATCATTGTTGAGATATGTAAAGGATTCATTCGAAAAAACCAAACATGATCATCCATATTACGATGACAAAGCATTAAAATCCGCTTTAGTGTATCAGTATGTGTTTTGTTATTACAATGGATTTGAAGAAATGACCATTCTAGAGATTCTTGAATTGGAAGGCTATGATATGGGATTGATTGGCTATGGATCTGGTAGATTGACTAGAGTATTGGAGTTTTTGTTTGGATGGTCTAATGTGTTTAGTTCTCATGCCATTTTACATGATGCATTTGGTAGGTTTTACCGAAGGAACAAAATTGGTGAAGGATACACTTACTGTTTAAGAGGATATGTGCCTCATTTCATGAAAAACAGCCCATTCTTTGGGCATTTAACAGGTTTGCATTATTGTGCATTCAAACAGATAGCAATCTAAGCATATAATATATGACTGACAAACGAAAAAAAATATTTGACTGGAATCACATTTCAGATTCACTGACTGAAGATCAGGTTGATGAACTAAAGAGCTATTATAAAACATATCACAGAAAATGCTGGGCTTTTAAGCAGGCTGTAAAACGGTTCAAAAGATTTAAATTGACAGGTAATAGTATTTCTGTTCTAACTGGAGCAGGTGGTTTGGTTTCGGCTGTGGTGACAGGAGGTATAGCTCTTGTAGCAATAAGCACTTGTGCTTTGTTAATCAAGTCTTACATGGATTTCCAATCACTGGATCTTAAAATACAAAATTGCACATACGCATACCAAAGTTATCAACATCTATTGAATTCAATAAAAGACATGTTGAGAAGCGGTGATTTTCAACCATCGTTTCACACAGAATTAAAAAATGTAGATGATTTTGTGACTGATGTTTGTCCTAGTGTTGATAAGTTCTACGCTAAATACAATGACAAATTCATTCCTTAACTATTGTGTTTATTTCATCGATTATCAGTGTCTTTATGTCCTTCCAATATTGTTCATATGATTGAAGTGTCTTTTTGGATTTACTCGTCTTGACCTTTTCAAAAGGAAGATCAAGCATTTTAAATATTTGTTTCAAAATGAAATTTATGTTAATCATACGCTTTCTGTCTATATTCACAGATTTTACGACCTTACCAATTTCATCAAAAATTCTCAATATCTTATCTCTATTTTTCACGGTTATCTGAAAACCATTTTTTGCAGCTATGTTATTCATTATGTTTTCTATATGATATTTTCGCTGATAGATTGATTTACGGTGAAATCTGTGTTTGTTTTCATATTCTATAAGAGGTGTATAACCTTGAACTGTTCCGAATTTTTTACAAACTATGGTATTATCCCAGCTTTACTATAAACGGATCACCGCAACATTGTTCTGTTTTTTTAGTATGCTTTGATATTCGTTTATTGCAAAATGGACAGACCACTTCTTCCATATTGACAAGTTCTTCATGTATTTCTTTACAACTCATTATACTATTATATCATTACACTATTATATGAGATATTAATTTTATACAATAAAAACATATAGATTTTCAAAAATAGTAGAACAAAAATACGAGATCAAAAAATTGGAAGCCATTATATGGAAAGTAGTATAGAGTTGGGTTGGTATGAGAACATTTTTGCAAAAATGTGCTCGTACCCCCAACTCCTATACTACTTAATTCTGTCTCAACGTTTCACTTAATTCGTTTACTTATCACTGGGGATGTATGTTTACTTGTCGCCAAACGATAGCAAAAAACCACCAAGTCGTGAGCTGTGATGTTTGCAACTGTTAGTTTCACATTAAGTGCCAAGCATTTACACCTCAAGATTTCCATAGATTAACGAACTGGACCTGCAACAGATGTTTTTCTCATCATTTACCTTTTGTTAGCAACTCCTTAGCTGATAGTCTGAATGACTCTGGGAGTGAAGATGAGAACACTGATCCGTTGAATGTTGGCCATGAAGCCAGGGAAGAATTCATTGAATGGTATCAAATCAAATATAAACAGCTACTACAAATGCAACCTTAAGCATGCTCACATTAACATCAATGGTCTGCACTGTTTAACAAACTAGATGAAGTTAAGGAAATTCTAAACCACAAATTATTTGAAGTGTTATTTAGTAGTGGACCGCCTTTGCACGCGCGGAGCACCATTGTTAAGAAAATATGGTAACCCATTGATGCGAAAAATCTTGTTTTTACAGCCATGATGTGATCAACCGTACGTACGTACGTACGTCCGTCTGTCCATCCGTACATCCACCCCTCCATGTATGCCAATGTGACCAGTATCATGCTAGTTTGCAGCATACATCTTTGATATTGGACATCCATCTTTTGATCAATTGACACCTGTCAAAATAAGGAATCCGCTGACAAGTATCATGTGACCATATCCCGGGCTCAAGCTTTTTTTTTTTAAATTGACTGCTGACCAGGTACTGGTTTTCGATTGGATTGCAGGCTCAACCCAGGTCAACTCACCTGAACGTAAATGAGACTTCATTTTTCGCACGCTTTCTGTGGCTCGACGCCGTTACACCACCATACTACATCAACGAAACTTCTTACACAGTCAATGCTTTTCGTATTCAGGTGGAAAACGGTTTGGAAGTTGTTTTCTTTCTGCATTTCTCACTGATTTCAATTCAGTTCCACATATCATGATATCTGTGGTCCACACTGGTGGCTACGAAGTTATTTAAGTCAAGCATCGGCAGCAAACTGTATTCTCAATTTGCTTACAGCTGCTTTTTTCTCGGTATTGCAATTTTTAGCACATCTTTAGAAGCCCTGATAACGTTACATGATGCCTGGAGGAGCTATGTCTAGAACAGAAACGAAAGGAGAGCGAAAGAGAACGACAACGACAAAACAGAATACCATTAATAGCTCTTACTTAACGGAAAAATTTACTCCACAAATTCTATCCTTGGGCACTAAACCGTTTGTTATTTTTACGGATGCGTTATTTAAAGTGGTTTAATCAGTTCTTCCTTTGTTCATGAATGAAAATCGAATGTTTATTGTCAACTGGAATAAAATAATAATTATCTTTACTCTTTTTGGACATAAGAAAAAGTTGATTTGTTTGCTTGTTTTGCTCTAAATTGCGAGCAAACAAGTGCTTTTTTAATCCGTTTGCCCAACTGGTTTTTGTTACACCTCAACAGTGACAAGAAAGTTTTGCTTTTATGTTATAAAGACATATTCGCAATGAGTTATCGTAAAATAAGATTAATCGCTTCTTGATTCATGCGATATCGGTTTTTCGCGTAAAATTTACGGTGGAATTCACTAGTTAGGCAAAGAATATTTCTATACACGAAAGCAAAGGAAATGATTTAATTATTAAAGCAGCAACTGGAAACATCAAAACACGGACAATTCTAAACCTTTTATTTTCATAAACCCTACAGGCAGTAAGAATAAATAACTAGGGAGCTCCGCCTTTGGGCTTGGCTATATCTATATATTAGTTAGACTAAGATTGATAATACCATATCGGATTTTAAACTCAAACATCCTGGTTTTCGTATGTTGTGGCGAAAACACAAAAAAGATAAGCATAGAGAAGTATTACAGTTAATTGTACTGAGATTGTACTAAGAGTAGTTGCTAGCTCGAGTTAAGTTGTCTCCCGTTGTTAACAGTTACATAAATTGCGTTTCGTGGAAATAGTGAGGTTATTATCTTTCTGCCGGTAATTAGTCACCATATAACTATCTAGTCATGTGGAATGTTTTGCAACAAGTGGCAACCTTTCTGTTGGGATTAGTGATCACGATCTCATTTACTCCATCAGAAAATGCAAATTACCAAGACCTTAACCTCGCACTATTGAATATCGAATATCGAAGAGGATTTTATTGTTGGTTTACCAAACGTTCCTTGGCACACCACCTATCTCTATGAAGACTCCGATGACATCTGGGAACACTGGTCGAGACTTTATAATGATGTACTTGAGTTGCATACCCCTTTGAACATGAAAAAATAAGATCATACCAACTGCCGTGGATAACACCTGAAATAACGCATGAAATATCTCGACAGAATCGCCTCTTTAAACAGTACAAGAAAAATCCAACCCCAGACTCCTGGGAGTCTTATCCTAAACAATGCAACAAAGTTAGATTCCTCAAGCGCAAGGAAATGAAAGCCTTTTGCTAAACAGCCTCTACAAACACTAAGAGTCCTGCTTAATTCTGGAAAAAGATGAAACCCTTTCTGCCCAATGGTAAATGTGGCTCAACTTGTTTTAATGAATCCACTTTATCAGAGGACTTCCACGATCATCCACGTGTTCACTGCATCAAGATGAAGAATTAAAAACTTGCTTCCAAATTTCACACGTTAATGAAGAATATATAATGACGATACTGGACAGCTTTAATCCCAAGAAGTCAGTTGGTTTTGATAAGATCTCACCACGATTTATCAGGTCATCCTCACCAGTTTTGTCCTATGAAATTGTGCTTCTTATTTATCACTTCATTAATACCCAGTCATGTCCATTGGTATGGAAATCAAGCAATGTGTCTCCCCTTCATATAAAAGATGATGAAAATGACAAGTTAAATTATCGTCCTATATCTCTATCCTTCCAGTTATATCCAAAGTATATGAAAAAGTTTTGTATGACCAGATACTGTCATATCTCCTCATTTTTCTTCCAATCTGTCTGGTTTTTTGAAGGGTCACTCCTGCTGTACTGCTCTAATGAAAATCACAGATGACTGACGTGAAGGCCTTGTTGACAGAAATGGAAAAATGTAGCCATTGATCTCAGCAAGGCCTTCGACTCTATCTCCCATAGTTTACTAATCGCAAAGCTTAAAGTTTATGGGTTTGGCACAGATGCCCTCTCATGAAGTCTTACTTGAGTGGGTGTCGCCGAAGAATTCGACTGAACAATGTTTTTTCTGAGTGGAAACCAATTACAGCTGGTGTACCTCACGGATATCTACTTGGACCCCTTCCATTCAATATTTTTATCAATGACTTCAACGATTTTATCACCACTGTGTCTCTTGGCTTATACGCTGATGATACAATAAATACTGTGAAAACTCAAGCTCTTGTCATCGGAACAAATACTTACAAGCAAGTACGAATCTTGGCTGGGCGATACTCCTGTGGAAATAAAAGACTCCCTAAAGATACTCGGAGTCACCACTGACCCGAGCTTGACCTTTGAGGAGCATTTAAGTGTTGAAAGAAAAACGCTTTACATAGAATTAGACGTTTTATTCCAATGCATGTAATGATTCAGTTATATAAGGCTTTTATTCTTCCTCATCTTGAGTATAGTGGCCCAGTACTTACTGGAATAACTAAAACTTTATCTGATAAATTAGAAGATGTAAATTACTATATTCTTAGAACGCTATTAGGTTTATGTAAGTCCACTTTGTACGGTAGTATTCTTAAATTGATTAACACTCGCACACTAGAACAAAGGAGGTTTTCTCATGTTTTAATCCTACTTTTTAAATGTTTCAGTGGGAATGGTCCTAGCTACATTGAAGATTTTCTTTAAACTTCGTACAGTTAATTTTAATCTTAGAGGTTCAGGCACTAACCTCGAGCAAAGTTCTTTTCATAGCAAGTGGTACCTTAATTCCTTTACATCCATAGCCAGCCATCTTTGGAAAACACTACCAAGCAAAGATAGAATTGCTGATAATGTGAATACTTTTAGCTTTTTTAAATCTTCTACCGTTTCTTCATCGTTAAGTACTATAGCAATCTGTTATTTTGTCTTGTACAAGTTTGCAAAAATAGGTTTTTTAAACTGATGTAATTCTTATTATTAGTAGTATTTTGTAATTGCACGTCCGCATTGTAAACGAGTATGCTGAATGCTCCTATAGGCGTTATGTGATTAAATAAACTATCTATTTAGCTACAAGGAAGGATTACGTTTTCGCAAACGTTGGCCATGTAGCACTTACATTTGAACAAACTTAACTGATTAGAGTGTAATGTGAAGTGCTAAGTATCTACCCCATATGAACCAGGTGAGCATTAGCCCTACTGATGGAAATGGGCACACACAAGGACAGAGAAAAACTCTGACCAGGGTAGAATTGAACCCACGACCTTCGGGTTAGATCACTGCTGCTCTACCGACTGAGCTACAGGGTCAGACAGGAGCAGGCCGTGGGAACTGACGATGTTAAAGTCACGGAAATGAACATGTACAAGTACAAGGAAGGATTACGTTTTTGCAAACGTTGGCTGTGTAGCACTTATATTTGAACAGACTTAACTCATTAGAGTGTAATGTGAAGTGCTAAGAAGTATCTACCCCATATGAACCATGTGAGCATTATATAGCTCTACTGATGGAAATGGGCGCACACAAGGACAGAGAAAAACTCTGACCAGGGTGGGAATTGAATCCACGACCCTGGCCAGAGTTTTTCTCCGTCCTTGCGTGGGCCCATTTCCATCAGTAGGGCTAATGCTCACATGGTTCATATGGGGTAGATACACAGCACTTCACATTACACTCCATCCATCCTTCCATCCATCCATCTTCCTTCCTTCCTTCCTTCCTTCCTTCCTTCCTTTGTTTGCTGTTTTGTGTGTGTGTGGTGTGTGGATTGCGATCCACTTCACGAACTATTTTTCACAGTGCAGTCACTGACTTGTCAAAAACTGGGCATTGCTATCATAGAGTTTTCATCTAGTTTCTGTACAATTTCGTGAATACCAAATGTGGGTTATTTAGTTATTAATCAGTTGTTACGTGCAGGAATAACCAAGAGATGTCTGCGAACAAGGCATGAATGAAAATAACTCCCGAGTACGATATACAGCACGCAACAAAGTGTGACAACGAGCAGTTACCCTTTTTCACTATTATTTAGTTAGTTTTACACTGTTACAATTACTTAAGTTAAAGATTAAGTTAAGCAGTTCGTAAAGCAAAGCGGGCTTACTGTCTTTCATGAGCAACCAGGAATTGATCTTGATTAACTTCGAACTCCGAGTTCCACGGACTGTAAACAACAATTCTTGACTTTCTTGGTTCACTGGGTTCTTTCCAGTCACTTGGTTTTCTGTGTACACAAACTCTCAAGAAGGACTTCATAATAAACTCTGAACTCTTTATCTTCTTCCCTTTTCAACTATCGTCTCTTTGTTCTCTTCGGATAAAGCAAAGTCAAAGGTTATCACTCCACCATAGTCATCGCAATCGATTATAGCTTCATCACAGTTATCGCATCCATCAAACACAGCCGGCCAGGGTAAGCCCTTGGGTAAAGGAGTTTTTCCGATAACTTACAAGCCTGGTTTTATACTTTTACTATAAGCATCTAGAATGTTCTGTTGCTATTTGCACATCTACACATTACAGAAGACAATTCTAGAAAAGTCAGGAATTGCGTGACAGATAAACTAAAAATAATTCTGATCCTCATAACACAGTACAGTGATTCACTCACCCCACCGGTTTTTAAGTTGGTTTCCTAAAAAAACACCATCATATCGAAATTGAATAATTTACATGAAGCTATGCACATGAATTAAAAGTGGTATTACATTTGAGCAGCAAACTGTTAAATGTTATTTTTGCAAAACTTACCACTCCCTGTTTTACCGCAAACACAAAGTTGTGTTGAACTTGACAAGAGGCTGAGCAGACAGTGTATAAAAAGTACGGTTTTATGATGGCCAGTTCAAACAAGCAGCAGTTAACGTGGTAACTAAAATAAAACCGTTTTGCAAATGTTGCCCTTTGTCATTGATTGAAAGGAGGAATGTATCAAGGCCATAACATAAACGTCAAAGTGGGGACAAGGCATAAGAAAGTTCATGGACACGAGCTTGCCTTCTAACTGCTCTATACGAGGAAAAAAACTGGGATAACATTCTTGCCCAAAAAACGTTGGAATTCACTGACAAGTATGTTAACATTTATCTCATTATTGAAATATACAATTCTGTAACTACAAATATTTGAATAGTTTATAAATCCCAATCGATGCTGTCTTAAAGTGTGCTTTAACATTTAGCTTATTTCATAAACCATTGAATCCTGTCTTGAAATAATAACGTTTCATTAACTGTTAACTGACTAATGGCTTTTTTATTCAAATTCTCTCCAAGATGTAGCTGTCATAATGGAGAAATTTAAAGACCTAACGGAAACACATGTCTCAGTTGACGTGAAATTTAATGCTGTGTGAAAAAGGGAAATTTTTCTATAAAAGAAGGATGGCAAAATTCAGAACAATAATGGTTGGCTTATAAAATTTTATAAAGTTGGTAAATGGGTAAATGTTTTAAAATTCACAAACATTTTACGACCGTCTGGGTAAAAAATTACAACGATGTTTCTCATGGATGGAAGATTTTTTTTAACAAATTAAATACAGCTGTCTGTTTACAGCCAACTTACGTTAGGGGGGTGGCATGACATTTTTTAAGGAGTATGCACATTAGGAAAACGTTTTCCCAGAAAGATTTTGTAGGTTCTCGAAAATGCAATTTCCTACGTTTTCAGCAGAATATTTTCGGTAAATAAATACGAAGGAAAACGAAATGGTAAGTTGTTTATTTTACCCATCTCTAGTGTTCTCAGTAAGGTACAGTGCTAACGGGAAAAGGGTAAAACGGTTACACCCGGTTTACTGATAATTTTATGGTGGAAATTTTTTTTTCTGTCCAAAAAAAGACCAGTCAGCTGTAACTCGGCTTAGCAAACCTTTTTAAGAAGCATTTCCGTTATCAATCATCTCATCAACTGTATGGGAAAGTTTTCTACTTCAGTGCATGGGCTGAAAGGAGGTGTGGTCTTTCCTTTGTCGACAACCACGCAGAGTGACTGGGAGACTACCATTGTCACATCAAGTTTAGAAACTGTTTTAATATTTTGTCCTTTAACACATTTATTTTATGCTACAGTCTAATCTCGGCTCAACTGCATTTTTCGCTCATCATCCTTGTTAAACCTCTCTAGCATAAGAAATATATATTCGCCGGGCTGAAATCGGGAATAGTGCCAGGAGAGGTCATGTCACTAGCTTTGCACGTACTGCCCGAATTGTACTTTGCACTGCACGAGGTTTCTGGTTCTCGAACTTTTAGGTTCGATTTTGGCTTCGATTAGCTTTTATCTACCACCAGCAG
>NC_090878.1:24647612-24652612 GCF_036669935.1 Montipora foliosa
GTCATGCATTCTTTTCTTTACATGGGGCGTTATCCAAGGCAATTTTATTGCACAAGTACGGTTTTCTTGCAGTGGTGCGTGCTTGTTAGTGCATTCAATAAATGATTGTTTCCATGCCGCCCCCATTGAATTTCGATCAGTACAGCTTTCAATGTTACTCCAGTTTTGTTGAGAAATATGGCGAAAGCAGCTGGTAGAGTCGAAATTCTTAAATTTCCTATATTTGACGGTCGCATGGCCATTTTTTGTTGACTCTATTGAAACTTTGTGAAAAGTGAAAACCAAACTGTGATTACTGATGCCAATGTGCGACATTCCTGAACAGACAATCCTATCTGGAGTGTTTGTAAATGTAAGATCAATCAGGGTTGAGGATTTATCAGTGATTGTGGTATGTTTTTATCTGAAGCAGTCCGTATACATCGAGAAGATTTGATAGAACAATAGCATTCTTGTCTAACTTAGGAGAGGCCATATTACAAATTAGGTCACCTAATACATAAAATTCAGAGTCTAGTTTACCACTAAGTTGTTCAAAAGGTCTAAAAATGTCAACTAAGGAATCGGGAGGTCTGTACCTGGTTGTAACAACAAAGGGCTTAGATCTAGGCTTACTAATTTCGGTAGATAAACTCTCTACTAAATGGTTGTTCAAATCAGTACGAACTGAATAGTTAATTTCTGAGCGAACATAAAAACAAACACCCCCTCCAGACCAATCGTTGCAAAAGTGATCACTACAAATAATTTCATATCCAGAAATCTTTACTTCATTATCGCTAACATTGCCGTTGAATTTAGCCTTAATAATAGCTAGTACATCAATAGGTCTGTCGGCAAGTAGAATTCCTGGTTCTGGTTGACCAAATCGTTGGCCTGATTGCGGTCGTTTGTTTTCTTTGTTTGCTTTGTCTTCGTTTTATTCTGAGATGTCTGCTTTTGGTCACTCCTAGGAACTGGTTTGGTTTCATTCTTATGATAGAGATCCTTATATAGACACAATCTGAAGGGCCAATTTTAAAGAATCTTGTTCTTCGCAAACAATATCACACTGCTTCTTTAGAGACAAGAGCTCAGCTCTAAGAGCTGAATTTTCTTCCTTTAGTTTATCCAAGGGCTGATTCGTCTTCATGATATCAATATCCCTTTTGAGCTCTAAATAAAGCAAATAACATTGGCAGCTAGCAGACTTGTTAAGATCTGAGGAATCTGGCTTGATAGAATCATTCACTGGGTCAATTCCGTCCGTATTGCTGTTTGGCGGAAATTTTGAATGGCATGTTTCAACCGATCGAGCAGAACTTGTTTATTTTTCCCTGAAAAAGGCAGATTTCCTTTCCCAGTTCTGTCTTAAGTGCCTGTATGCTTAATTATTCAATATCCTTGCCATTTATCTTGATCGGAACCTGGCATGCGTTTCTTAAAAGACCCGAAAACGTTTCGGCCGTTTTTTGGGTTGCCAAAGGTGTTTATCAAAACACCCGAACGTAGCCCCATAGTTTCAGGTATGTTTTTTTGGGAATGACCTTCTGCGTCTGCGTGAACCTGGTGGTTCGTGAATCGAGATTGAGAACTCCGGACTCCTAGAACTTGTTTTTTATTGTTCCCCTGTTAAATAAGTCTAGCTTGTGGTTAGTTTATACAATACTGGAAATTCTATAATATAAGCATGTCTTGAGTGTGACGGCAATCTTGAAATGGAAGTATCTTGCAACGTTGACTGGCCGTTGATACATGGTTTGAGCACATTTTTCGTGTCTTTCGCAACTTTATATATATCACTTGCATTTGCTATTTAAACCTGATAATGTACCTTCAAAAGCACCAAGTCGTACGTTTATGATGCGGTTTCTTTAACCTTATTACATGTATAAATGTTGTAGTGAGTGCGGGCAGGTAAGGAATCGAAGTGGACAGGTAGGCTAGTTTGATCTTGTTTTGTCGCTTTGGTGAACAGGTTTCCTCTTCCTTCTTGTAAAAAATTACTGACTTTAACATGGAGAGCTAATTCAAAAAAATGAAAGTGGATTAACTTAATCTTACAGTGAATGAAATAGCGGCCTTTGCAGTCTCCCAACATGGATTGATTTTAACTGCGGAGTAGGCTACTCTGCTACAAAAGTAAGTTATTTGCCCTTTTTTTATTTAAATAAAGATGTTTAATTTGTTGATGAGAGAGTTTATTAACGCAATGAAAATCATTTTCTTTCTTTATTGGTTTGCCTTTCTTGTCCAATTGCTTTGGTGGCTCTGAATTTGGTGGGAATTTATGCAGAGGCCACATCACCGTTTGTTCCGGCTGAATTTTTACATTGGTATGCTGTATTTTGGTACAAGTTAATTAATTTGAATCAACGTTATTTCCTGTGATAATTATCTTGAGATATGCTGGAGTAAATTATATTATATTTTGAAACGTTAGTGAAATTCATGAAAAGTACTTTGGGACATTATTATAATAGCACGTTAGTAAACAATGATTTCATTAAGATATGCATCAAAGATTAAGTTATAGATTTTTTGCTCTTTGAGAAGTAGTAAGAATGGAGAAGATTACCATGCTAGTGATAGTTCCTTCTTCCGGACTTCAAATCAGTGCTAGCAAAGTGTCTCTCAAATTCAGCTCTTGAGCAGCTAAGGCATTCATCATAGTAGAAATCCTATCCTACAGTATCTCTCTTTAATTCTTCTCCATTGTAGTAAAGGATGTCTGAGCCCAAGAAAAAAAGTGCCAGATTTACGGAAGACATGAACAGGGCCCTCATTGACGGCTATACGAGAAGATAAGTCAGTGGATTATCTCTTTTGCATTTTCGTGCGAGAGGTCACATATGCAAAAAAATATCTTTTCGTTGTATTTTTGTCTTTTTTTTAAATGAAAGGCTGCAGTGAGTACGTTTACAGTGAGGTTTCAATTATTATTAATGTCATAGTGAATTACAAAATTATTGGCTTGTTTTCAATGTACTTCATTTTAAGGTTGTTCTCAAGTCAAAATTTTCAAACATGGTCACTAATAATGGCAAAAAAAATGCTTGGGAGGAGATCACTATGGCAGTGAATGCTGTAAACTCAGGGGAGAGGAAAACTGTTGACCAGGTGAAATGATCATACCATGCTATGCATAGATTATTATGAATTTCGAATTTATGCTTTTTTGACTGAGAGAGATGGCTTGACAGAAAAGAACAAAATTTTCCCATCTGGTTTTCCCAACCAGTCCATTAGTGCACACTCATTAATTTTTTTTAGTATTCTTCCGACAACATTAATCTTCCTTCGCAGGTGAAGAAACGATGGGACGAGCTGACTGTGTCAGTGAAACGAAAGAAACGTCAGGCACGTCAAGGAGAAGTAAGAAGACTAAAAGTCACTGGGAATGGGAATGTACCACATGACTCAGCAAGAGAGACCTTAGTTGTGCCATTGGGATTTCTTTGTAGTAAATTAGATGATCAACATGAAGTGAATTCATTTTTGCAGGAACTTAGCGAGGATTTGCATTTCCAGTGGCTCCAGCTGTGAGCAGAATGTCCTCTACTGAGAGAGAAGTGGCAAATGTACTTGGTCCTCAGGCGTTCATTGGAATAAATGGAGGAACAGATACTCTGGGTAAATTGTGTACGTAGTTTAATTTAAACCACACCAGTGACAATCAGTCTAGTTAGTTTGTGTGATAGAGATTGCCACATGCTTCTCCTTGTAAAAACTAACAAGAATAAATGGATTAGGGGATATAGGTACATAGAAATGGTAAATAATGATCATGATGATATGTTACCTAGGGTTCTTATAGAAGTTGCCATAGTAATAATTAATATGGATGTACAGTATGCTCCCTTGTTTTTAGCATAACAGGTAAAAAAATCAAAGATACCTGTTTAATTTTCTCAAAAAATACCCAACAATGTCTATTCTAGGGAGTTAAAAAAAGGTATTGCAGACAGTAAAATTTCCCAGTTACCAGATGCTTGAAAAGGAGAACACTGATTAATAATTTATAATGCTTGTGTTGTGCAACAAAAGCATTTTGCCAGCTACAAACAGTTACAAAAATGTTGAGTCGACACTCTAAGTGAAAAACAGCCTTCCGAAATTGAAATCAGTGCTACATGTAGAAAAGTGTCTTGCACATAGAACATAAAGCCCCTTCCTTTCCCCCATTGAGCGTGATCTTGCGTACAATGGGGGGAAGGGAAAATGGGAGGCAGAGGTGCATTGACATTTCCTGTAGCCTGTGTCTCAAGTATTTTTGCAACTGGTTGTACTTACCTGTTTTGCTGAAAGAAAGTTTGCATGAAACATTGCATAGCTTATTAACAGCACTGTTTCTCTGTGTATAACAGAAACATTATGGAAAGAGGGTATCAATGCCACTGTTCCACCTGTCCCTCCAACAAGTCAAGAGAATGTCATTGAGGTATATTAGGACTTTGATGTTACATTCTATTGAATTTCTGAAAAAAGAATCCCTCTTGATTTTCATGCAAAATAGATACAAAAAAGGAACAGGGCAATTTAAGGACGTTCATGCTAATTGTTTGTGCACAACAATACTGCGCAGGTAATGTGACTGTAATATGTCATGCATTACTTCAAGCAATAGTGAAGTTGAGGTTTTAAAACCTTTGCAAAAACCATAGATGATAAGTCTTGCACAACGTTAGATAAGAGAACATAGTGATCAGTCAAAATTGATTTAATAATATTTATCAAAGTCAAGTAGACTACTGCGCAACCGATATTTGTGTTGTTTTATCAGTCGTGCACTAGTCTACTTGAAAAAAGAATATGGAACTGAGCTCTGGAAATGTGTATCGAGTACTGCCTGAAAGTTTGGAAAACTCGGGGACGAGCCGTTTCCTAAATTTAATGGGGCTGTTTTTTTTTAGAAATATTTTTCTTGCCATACAAACTTAAGTTCAAAATGAATGCATGTTTTTGATGTTCTTTTCATTTACATAATGGTGGCCGGACCTGTTTTGCGTTTCTCCTGTTTT
>NC_090878.1:24657612-24662612 GCF_036669935.1 Montipora foliosa
AGTGATGTGTCCAGCTTTAAGCACCGAACAGGTTTCATTATCCTGAACTTGAAAGTCGCTGCTATTGATTCCTAATTTTGATGATAAAAGGTCGAGTAAATCTTCCTTTGCGCCAAGCCATTTAAGCTGTTTCTTTGAAGCATTGTAGGTTAGAAGACCAGAAGCCATAGAGACAAAATGTGGAGAATAATTGAAAAAGTATGAGGAGCTTGCTAAAACACGTCTTAACTCTTCGAGACTTCGCTGCAGCATGGTCAACACTTCCTTTCAATCATGTAAGATCAGATTGCTTAGATCACCAAGCAACTGAAACCTCAATCGACAACTTTCTGGATTGCCATCAGAATGCTCTTACGGTCAACAACATCCACTTGTCAATTATACATCTTAATACACAGTGCATGACATCCACCTTTGTGGAATTTACAGTTTTAATAAATTCTTATAACTTTTAAGTTATTACACTTAGTGAGACCTGGCTTAAAGACAACCCACTTCTGTTGCAACATGTCTCTGTACCTGGATATCAGTTGTGCTATAATAATCGTAATGTGTGTAAGGGCGGTGGTGTTGGCGCCTATATCAAAGACTCAATTGTATTTAAGCACCGCAAAAATATTAAAAACTTACAGCCTGAATTTGAACACATGTGGCTTGAAATTCCTGGTAAAAACGAAAACAGCAAACTCCTACTTGGTGTGTTATATCGGTCCACTAGAATCCTAAACAGCAACGACTGGATTGAGAAGTTCGAGAACCTTCTCTCCAACATTGTACCAACCTGGGAAGCTATGTTTGTTATTACAGCAGATATGAATATCAATATGTTCAATGTTTCTGTTCCACTTGTTTCACGATAAACTGGCAGCTTGCAGTCCTTCAACCTCACTCAGCACTTTTCTAAACCGACAAGGGTCACACCAACATCAAGGACCCTTATAGATCATCTGATCTCTAATGCTCCACAAAAAATCAGTCACACTGATGTTCTACCATGTTTGTCCATAAGTGACCATGATGCAGTCTATGCGACTGTTAATGTGCGGGTGAAGAAGTACTTACCCCGATACAAGTTTGTTCGTAATATGAAGAACTTTGAGGAGAACGCCTACCAACAAGATTTTTCAACTCTCCCGTTAAGTGTCGTTTATGGCTTGGAATGTATTGACGATAAAGTGTCTGTTCTTAATTCTCTAATTACTGATTGTATTGACCGTCATGCCCCACTTTGTAGGGTTAACGTCCACCAGCACCCTGGATGCATTCACAGGAAATTAGAGTTTTACAAGCTGAAAGAAACCAACTTCGAACCAAAGCTCATGATGACAACACACAAGAATCCTGGTTAGCTTTTAGAACAGTTTGGAATAAGATAAAAGCTGTAATCAATCAGACCATAACAGCTTTCCTCCCAGCAGCTCTATCATCTAAGCGCCCTAAGGAGGTATGGAGAGTTATACACCGGGTACTTAATCCAAGTCCTCGACCGCTGCGAATTGACCCAAATAATCTGAACATGCACTTTGCCATTACAACAGAGGGGACATTGGGTACAAAGCCAGATGACACTAACAAACGATTAGGTCTTATGGATTCTCTCCCCATGCAAAGTGGTGTTACATTTTGCTTAATGCAGGTTTCACACAGCCAAGTAATTAAGGAAATAAAGGAGCTTAGATCAGATTCTTTCACGGGTGCAGATCAAATCCCTGTGAGGCTCATCAAATCAGTGGCCAATGATCTTGCTTCACCGTTAACACATATTATAAACGTTGTTTACCTGATCTTTCAAAAATCTTTGAAAGACTAGTGCAGAGACAGCTGATCACATTTATTGAAAAAGCTGCTTTGTTCGGCCACCGTATGTCAGGTTTCAGGAAAGGTCATTCGACTACAACTGCCTTGATTGGCATTCGGGATGACCTAAAACGTTCCATGAATAGAGGGGAGGTGTCAATGATTGTGTTTGCTGATTATTCTAAGGCTTTTGACACTGTCCACTTTAGTACTGCCTTGAAAAAGATGCACCGCCTGGGCTTCTCTGGTTCTTTTTTAAAGTGGATGATAAACTATCTAACAGACCGACGTCATTTTGTACAAATTTGATGACAGACACTCAAACATGGCACATGTTGCATTTGGTGTGCCACAAGGGTCTATTTTAGGCCTGTAATATTTAATTTGTACGTAGCAGACCTTCAGAACAATGTCAACTGTCAGTGCTTCCAATATGCGGATGACACTACCTTGTACATCCATACAAAAGTATCTGATCTCTCAGGAGCAACTACTGACATAAACCATAACCTTAATCGTCTTGGAGAACATTCGAATGAATCGAACTTAACTTTTAATGCTACAAAAACTAAATGGATGCTGGTCTCTACACCCCAGATGTCTCATTACCACTCTTTAAAGTCTCTGCTTACGAGCCAGAAGGCTCATCAGGCCGGCGCTTATCTCCGGTTTCTGTAGCATGAAGCGACTAGGAGTATTTATACTCCCCCCTGAATGGGATGCTAGTCCATCGCAGGGTTACCCCCAGCATTACGCCGGTACCCATTTATACACCTGGGTGGAGAGAGGCACCGTGAGAGAAAAGTGTCTTGCCCAAGAACACAACACAATGTCCCCGGCCAGGCCCCGAACCCAGACCACTCGATCCGGTGTCGAGCACACTAACCATGAGGCCACTGCACCTCCCACTCACAATGCAATTAGTAGCAAGGACCTGAAAGTTAATCAGAGGTCAATAAGATTTATTTTTTCCGGGCACCACTTTCAGTTATTGTTAATGAAAACTTGTATTACCTCATACAGACACATCTTTAAGTGAAACTCTGAAAATGTAGGTTCAATATCCTCAAGGCATTCAAAAGAGGTATCTCCAAAATGATAGGTCCACTGAACATTCCAGGCACGTTCTTCAGTTAACTGATCTCCATGCATTATTGTTGGATGAAGAATATCTTGGCCATCTTTGGCAACATACTTCTCCTGAAGGTCTTTTACAATATCTGCCATTTCACCTGATTTCTTTGAATTCAGGGACTGCAATCCAAGCAGGCACTGTGAATAAACAAATACAGAAATGACAAAGATGGCATTTTTAAATATGATTCAACCTGTCATAAATCATGCTAATTTCAGTCATTGATTGTCATAATATATTCTCTTGATGGGATTTTGAATTGTTCTGGCATCATACCTGTCAGATTTTTCACTACATTTTGTTCGTGATATTTATCATATACACCAAAAAGCTGAAAAAAATTCTATAATTCTAACATTACCTGATCTGATTTTTTTGACATTTCCTTAGTATGTGACAAGAAAAAAAAAACACTGAAACATGGATGTAGGGCAATGCCGATCATTGAAAACGTGAAGGCAAGAAATATATAAGCTCTAGTTTGTACTTACTTGAAATGACTAATGCTTCCGCGAAGGTTATCAACTTGCTTTTTGAAGCATATTTACAGAGACGTTTACTGCACTTGCGAGTCCTTCACTTGAGATCGGACCTGCACTGACAGAACACTCTTTTTCTCTGATATCCTTCAACGAATTCAAACAATTTTGGTAGGTCGCCTCGTCGTAGTGCTGGAATTCTTTGAGCTCCTCAACACAACTGAAATTCATTGAGCACTCTGTTAGACTTTCTTTCTTGAGAAGCTGTACCCTCTGCTTTGCCTCTTCCAAAAAACGGATCATCCACTCTTTTTCCTTTGTTTCCTCTGTCCACTTCAACACTTTCTCATCGAAGTTTCCACCAAATTTTTCTTGCATATGAATGCACGATTTCTGAGACACGATTAAAGCCAGTTTGTAGCATCTATCCAAACTCGCCGCCTTCACACCTCCATGAAGTAACATCAGGCCATTTCGGTAATGGTAAACACTTAGTTTTGGGTTGTATTGGTGAAGACATACTGATGCGGCAGCACATATTGCATTCTTTAGTTTTGGCTCCACGTCGCATTTGCCAAGTTCACTCAAGGGATTTTTTTTCAGTGTCGCTGGCTTTCCAGACTTGCAAATCGCAGCAAGTAAACAAACCAACCGTGGACAAATTCTACACAGTTGCTGATAGTACTGCGAGTTACTGAAAGTAGATAATGAATTAGGAGACGAAACTCTGAGCATATTATCGGATTGCTTTGAATAGTTTACCACTTCCAACAAAGTCAGCTTAGTGTTTTCTACAAAAATGTGAGGCTTCATGGACTCCTTGTACATAGGGCCGCTGCTGCTGCAGAGAAATTTCCTTTCGCAATATTCTTCACTGCTTTTATCTCCCCAGGAACAGTGCACTCGTGTTCTTCCACTCTTCCTGTGTGGGTATGCAATGAAGATCTAAACAGAAAAAAGTAGAAAATTCTAAATTAAGGTCCCTCATGGTGAAAACTACCCAGAACTGAAATCCAAAATGAAAGTAAATTACTTGATTATTAGCTAATTCAATTTAGAGCTAACCTTTACGACTGTTCTTGTATGCCCTTGTGGAATATCCATTGATTCCTGCATTTTTTCCTCCAATGTCAGAGGACTTTCCTCTTGTTCTTTAATTTTCTCATTGCTACTTGTAAAGGTGAGGGATCTGTGTGAAGTTTTATCTGATGTCGACGATGTCTGATCAACTGAAGAGCAGCGAATTTCCGTGGTGATAATTTCATCTTTATTTCGTTTACCCGTAGGTGTAATTCCTGTCGGTGATCGAAGTGCTGCTGATCTCTTTGTACTTTGGCTTGTCTTCGAAGCTTCACAGTCTGGAGAAGTCATGATGTCACCTTTTGCATTCCAAGTTCGCTCATTACAGCGGCTTGTTAAATTGGAAACTGAACTCGCAAGACGAACGGCTTGTCGCGCACAAGCTAAGCAACTTAGATCGGAGAAGCTTTCTCCTTGCTCAAGGGGAAATCGTAGTGATTCAAATGATTGGGCTAGCACAACGCTGTCTTGGCCACTGTCAAGCAGCAAGGTCTTATTTCTCGAAACGC
>NC_090878.1:24682612-24685112 GCF_036669935.1 Montipora foliosa
AAGTGATTCACAATGCGGTCGATCTTTTTAAATTTGCCCAAGAGAATCTTTCAGTGCCTTCAGAGAAGGCAAATTTCAGTTCAAGAGTTTTTTTTTTATGTTGGGCAGCATGACAGAAACAGGCCTCGTCGTCACTTTAAGGAAGTGAAGGGCAACTGAGCCATTCACAGCATTTTAGCAAATGGGGAAAGCAGAAGGTTGAAAGTGCGGGATCTATCTTGCTACTGTGATTTTTGCCAAGATGGTGATTATGAGAACTGCAGAAATAAAGCATTTGTCAAAGCATGGGATGAACACATCTTGGAACAGGAAGCTCTCGAAAGAAGAGTCAACAGAAATGACGTAGACGTGATGAGAGAGGGATTGCTAGATGTGATTGCAAAGGATTCCATCGTTGCTATTGCCACTGCAGATGTAGGGGAAGACTATTACCTTTTAAAAGTTGCCTTGGACCACCCGGAAATCTTGATGTCTAGCACCAAGGATGATTGGGATTTGCGCTACCCTGCTGGCGCTAAAGCAATCAGAGGACACTTTTTCGATAGAATTGACTTTCCAGAATCCCACGCTACTCCGTTTTTCAAACTCATTCCTGAAAAAATTGCGTATGTGTATCCGTCTGCAGGATTGTTTTTTGAATGGAGTTATGCTGTTTAAGATGTCAGAGACAGAGCATCTCGAAATCATCCGTTCTCTTGAAGGTTTTTGAAGTTCCTTTAAGGTGGCTCTAACCAGTTTCCACACTTAATCACAGATTTAAGGTGGCTCTGAATCCGCTGTACAGAATTTGTTTTTAAAAACTTTGCAGAGAGTTTCACCTTGGCCTTTTGATCACTTTCCAGCAATAAAAAAATGAGATCAAGAGATTTGGTTTTGAGCTATGTGAAACTAAAGACAAAATAAAGGGTGTTATTACAGGGTTTTCCAATAACCACAGTAACTTAATTCGTCACAATAATGATCGCATCTTGTTTAGCAATAATTTGTGTTTCTTATGGTATTGTAACAATGCTAATACGTGTTATAGGGTTGTAGTGCCAAGCCTTCTAAAGAGAACGTTACTTGAAAGTTTTGCAACTGGCTTGAGCCACCTTAATGCTCGAACATTACGATTTATTAGTATTAGTACTCTCCTGATTTCAGATTTGTTCTTTTTTCGTTTTTCTCCTCAGAAAACCTCTCAGGAAAAGAAGGCTGGCTCGCACACTGTCTTAGTGATCAAAAGCTATTCCATTCAGCTAGGGCTCATTGAAACCCCTATCAGAAGGCAAACTGTTGGTGACATCCCATAGAATTGAAGTCAGTGTCCCTCTATTCGTGCTATGATGTGTTGTTTTCAAGTTTTTTGTAAACACAAGAACACCTTTAGAACACCATCTTTCTTGTGTTTTTGAAAAGCCATCACCTGTACTGTAATTGAAATATAGGGCACTTTTCATTTGAGAGACCGGCCAGACCAGGCATATGAAAGGACAATCTCTACGACATGTTCAAATTAACACACTTCGAGAATGATACATTCTCCTCCAGAAGAATACGATGAATTGTCATGCAAATGTTCTTTCAAAGTGTTGCATTTTCTTTACAAACAGACCAGTCAGGCTTGCAGGCCAGTTTTGACAAAAGGAAAGCACCCATAGTCTCACGGAATATATTGAAAACCCTGATTAATTGCAGTGAGCATCATTATCTTGCTGGGAATCCGTCAATATATAGAGCAATAAGTTATATTTCGTGTTAAAAGTCTTACAATTAAATATGTAAAAATACAAATTGTTTTGGATTAACGATCTCCCAAGTAAAAGTATGTGTTTTACATGAATTGAAAAGAAGAAAAAGGTGTCTCTAAGGTCAAAAAGTACTCTTGCTTTCCAGTTCCAAAAAAGTAAAAAATGTGCCTTTTGAATTCCATATAAACCAATCAATTCAACATCTACAACAAAAACTGTTCGTGTACCAAGAATCGGTCTTTTTTAATCGCTTTATTTTGGTGTTCAACATGGCAAATAACTGCACTAAAATGTAAAAAGTAAATGCAAATATATCGTTTGTCTCATGAAGACTGTTGTTTTTTGCCAATGTCCTTGTTGTTGTTCAAACTCCGTGTTTTGTTTTTTTCCCGCACCCGAATACTTTCTCAATGTTAAGGAGGCTCAAAATAGTTTCTCCTTTTTTCAAACATACAAACATATTCTGTCCTTAGATACAGTTAGGGTAATCATATCAAGACGAAATTTTGCCGGGGTATTAAGTTCCCATCATAGATTTCTCACATAACATTTTCCTCCAAAATAACGTTGCAACATGGCAACAATATAAGGCATTTCTTTTTGAAAAAATGGGCAGATGAAATCTTCCCATTCAGCGTTAACAGATAATGTTAGAAATAATCTGTAGGCCAGTTTTTCAGAAAACCAGTTTGAAATTTGTCTTGAATTTTTTTCTTCACTTAAAGAATTTTTTTAAATGTGAAAGACAAGCGTTTTAAATTAATGCAAGC